>NW_015170319.1:273986-293992 GCF_001447785.1 Gekko japonicus | reverse complement strand
GGGGCTGTCTTCCTTAACATTGCTTCAACAGTGATTGTTTTTACACCTGTTCCATGCTCTCTTATCCACAGCAACATGTTCCTGTGAAAGTGAACACATGAAACTGCCAAGCATTCAGTCTCATGTCTAGGGGGAAACCTGAGACTGGAGATTCAGATATCAATTAACCGCCATTACCCCTGGGCTTTGGGTACCTCTGGCTCTGTAGGTCCTGGCAGTGTGAGCAGTGCGTCAATGAGGACAGGGAAGGGTGGCCTCATCGGGGTGTTCTGGCCATTGCATAGGGTTGAGAAATTCCTGGAGATTTGGGAGATGGCGCATGGGGAGTGGTTTGGGGTGGGGAGGGACCTCAGCACAATCTAAAGCCATAGAATCCACTCTCCAAAGCAGCTGTATTCTCTAGGGGAACTGATCTATCTTCTTCGTGGTCTCTGTGCATCACACCTCTGGGATATAGTGCGCCTGCGCCGACCCCGAACTGTATAATGGAAAGCAAAAGAAATTTTCGCGCCCGCTCCCCGGTCACATGCCGGGCTCCACTGCGCATGACCAAGGGAGGGGCACGGCAACCCCACCAGTTCTCTTCTGACCGCCACGCTGGTAGGGCTCTCCGCCTCAGTCGATAAAACTATACTTTTTTGGGCCTTTTGGCCTTGTTTTATTCAAGTTTAGTTAGTTAGGAAAGTTTTTTCAGTTAGTGTTTGTTGGACTTTATTTCTCTACCACCCCTTCCCCCGGCCTATGGCCGTGCGGTGGGGTTTCTTTAAATGGTGCTTGGAGTGCAGCAGTAAGATGGCCCCCCAGATGGACATTCTCTTTGCCTTTTATGCTTGGGGGAATCACACCGAGTAGACTCTTGTGCCCATTGCTCCAAGTTCTCCATGCAGACCAGGAAAAATTGGGCTGCTAGACTGCAAGTGGCGCTGATGGAAGTCGCACTCTCTCCAGTGATGCCCCCATCTCAGGAGACGTCCGGACATGCATCGATGTCGATGCCAGCATCGGAAGTGACAATTGCCATGTCTTTGACGTCAACCTCCATCGGTGCTGAAATGCCCGATTCAGGCACAACAGTCCAAAGCCCATACTCCTTTCAAAAAATGTAAGGAGGGCAAGGATGTTCAGCTTATCAAGCTTAAGAATCACAAGAAAGGCTCTCGCATAGCCACTTCACTTGATTCAACAAGCCAAGGGCAGCCACAGGGTGCACTTCGGTCACCTTCGCTATGCCCCATGCAGCCCCTTGACTCCAACCAGGAACTGGACTTGACGCAGGTTCCTCGATCACCCGATGTCGAGAACCTGCACTGAGATCAAAGGACACATAATGTCGTCCCTTCACCTCCGTTCATCCCCGATGAGCGAGATCGATCTCTGATGCCGATTCCGCCCATGACATGGGATCAGTGCCAATGGCAATATTTATACGGAGCCTACCCCTTTTCGGGATCGATGCTATGGCTCCCTCGTCCCCCCATGGAGTGAGATTGCCAGTCTTCCTCATCCAGAATTTCTCGGTACCGTGATCCCTCCCCGGCACCGGAATTCGTTAACCTTCCCAGTCAAGACCAATAACTAAAGATCCAGGTCTTCAGCCGTCAGCACCGAAAACTCTCATAGATCAGTCGGAACGTAGGCCTTCGATGCCGATTCTCCAAACGTCATTCTCTGAACCCTCAAATCCGTCCAGCTCTTCCAGCTCTTACATGGATGAGGAGAGTCTCCATCCACCGATAGACGCATCCCCTCAGCAACAAGCTGACGTTGAGCTTCCTATTTCACCATCGGAGGATGTTAAACCCTATGGGGACTTTATTAAACATATGGCTCACACACTTGCTCTGCCCACCATCCAGCCTCTGCCGACAGTCACGGACTCAGTCTTCAATATTGTACAAATGGACACTTTGACAGCGGTTGCCCTTCCCATGACGTCGGTCCTTTTGCCAACAGCCAAAGCCCCCTGGACTCATCCTTCCTCGGTATCGCTTTCTAATAAGAGGTTGGATCATATGTATAAGATTCAGGAATCTGGGGCAGAATTCCTTTTCGTTCATCCAAAGCTTAATTTGTTAGTGGTTACATCCTCGACCAAGGGCAAGAGTACTCATTCTACACCTCTGGATATAGAGGGACGAAAAATTGACTCTTTCAGCAGAAAATGTTATACTGCCGGAGCTCTGGGTATCAAAACTTCCCATTATGCAGCCTGCATGGAACGTTATCAGTATTCCCTCTGGGAACAAATGTCTGAATTTATTTCAACCCTCCCAGATGACTGTAGGCACCAAGCTAGATGCATCCAAACAGAGAGGATGCTCTTGGCAAAACATCAACTTAATGTATCCAAGCACTCACTGGATACAGTGGCAAAGACTCTCACTTCTGCAGTCACCTTACGCAGATACGCATGGTTACGTTCCTCTGCCTTACAGCCAGAAACTAAGACCACTGTAGCGGACCTTCCATTAGAAGGTGATGGACTTTTTAGCTCCACCACAGATATGGTACTTCAAGAGCTTGACAAAAGCAACAAGACATCTCACAGGTTAGGTGTGCAGTTTATAGGAGCTATCCTAGACTCTGTTGTTTGCAAGACTTTTCTCCCTCCTCAGAGACCAGGGGACATTGTCGATCTAGTGACTCTAATCCACAAGTCTGGACATGCTACAGCAAAGCGAATCCAGCGGCTGCTGGGTTTGATGGCTGCCACCATCAACGTCATTGTTTTTGCCAGACTGCGCATGAGCCCTCTGCAGCTATGGTTCATACGCAGATTTCGCCCACAGAGTCATCCTCAATCCCTTCATCTTGTCTTCCCACTATTCGTTTTGGGCTCTCTGCTGTGATGGTGTCCTGCCTACGGTCTGGGGCAGTCGGGCAACACAGACCAGGGAGGCCAAGAGACCACGAAGGCGGAAGAGAAGGGCCCCAAACTCACCCAGACAGTGGAAGGGCTGCAGGACGCTGGAGGAAGCGGACCAGACGGCGGGCAGGGAGCAGAGCCCAGAACAGCAGGAGACACGACTGGGTGCAGGCCCGAGATGGCGGCAAGGCCCCAGAGACACCCAAGAGCTCCAGCCAGACATGCATGGAGTCAGCGGCAGGGCGTGGCTTGGCAGACAGAGGAGGGGCTAGCCAACTACTGGAGCAGCACGGAAGCGGCTGGCTCAGGGCGGGGCAACCTCGGCTCGGCGTTCTGAGATTTAGTAGGGGGCGGGGCCTGGGCAGAAGGGGAAGGTGGAGGAACCAAGCAGGGGGATAAAAGGCAGAAGGAAGAAGGTGACCGAAGAGGAGTACTGGGCTGGTGTGCACATGAGAGGACAGAGAGAGAGAAAGCGAGTGACGGATAAGCAGGACTGAGAGTCAGTGCCAGGTGGTTACAGAGGGTGATGTACCAGTAACCACAGAACTGAGGTCTCTCCTCCTCCTTCCACCTTTATTCTCCCGCAGGTTATGGGGCTCCCTTCTAGCGGAATAAGAAGACTGGAAGGAGACGCCTAGCTCCTACTCCTTCATAAAAAAGGACCACAAGGAGCAAGAACGGCCCCCTTGCCAGGCCAGAACGGTGACTGGGGGTCTGTCAGGGCCAACCAGGGAGAACCCTGACAGGTGGACAGATCCTGTGAATCTCCTAGTAGGAGCCCCATTCCATCCACTCAAGTCAACACTCACGCTGACTACAGATGCATCCCTCTGGGAATGGGGCGCAAATCTAAAGGGTCTTTGTGTAGGGGCTCGATGGGAGTCTCATGTAGCACACAATCATATAAATTTCCTGGAACTCCTGGTAGTGCTGTATGCACTCAGGTCTTTCCGACACATAGTGACCGAGCAAGTGGTCACAGTTCTGACAGACAACACCACAGCCCTGTGTTATATCAACAGAAGGGGAGGTACGATCTCCCAGGGGCTATGTTGCCTAGCCATAGAACTATGGGTCGAGTGTCAATCATGGAACACGTTCCTAAGGGCCACTCATCTGCCAGGAACACTGAACGTTCAATCAGACTTCTTGAGCAGAGGAGGGGCAGCGGAGCACGAGTGGGAGCTCAATTGGATTTATCTTCACCCAATCTTTTGCCTTTGGGGCCATCCAGAGGTGGATGTGTTTGCAACACACAGCAACAGGAATGTTGCCTGTTCTGCTCCAGAGCGGGGATAGATCCCCTATCTCTGGGAGATGGTCTTCTGGTCCCATGGTCACGTCTTCATGTGTTCCTCTTTCCTCCGATTCCTCTAATACCCAGAGTACTAGTCAAGTTAATGCAGGAAAAACCATGCTGTCTCTTAGTGACACCGTGGTGGCCCCAATAACATTGGTTCTCCACTCTACTCCACCTATCCAAGGGCTTCTTCATTCACCTTCCCCCAGCTGCAGACCTTACAGAGAAGGGTCAGATTCTGCATTACAATGTGAAGCATCTCAAGCTCACGATCTGGAGGATCCTTTTCGATCGGTCAGAGACAGAATAGATCATGTCCTATTGAATTGTCGCAGACCATCTACCCAAGTTTCTTACGCTGGGAAGTGGAAAATATTCTTGTCTTACCCTATCTCGTTGAGATTGCCACCACCACCATCTGACCTGATGGCAGTTTTTGGGTTCTTATTTTCTCGCTTTGACATAGGACTCAGCTGTGCCTCGCTGAAGGTCTATTTAGCCGCAATTTCGGCCAATCATCAGATGATTGATGGTCACACTGTCTTCTCTCACCCCCAGACCAAGATGTTTCTTAAAGGTCTAACCCACCTCTTTCCCCCATCACGTGGACCCACGCCAGCATGGGATCTACCCATGGTGCTTGCAAGGCTCATGGACAAACCATTTGAACTGATGGCTACTTGTAGTCTACAGCTTTTGTTGTGGAAGACAGCCTTTCTAGTCACGGTTACCTCCACCAGGAGGATGGGCAAGTTATCGGCACTCCGCTGTGACCCACCTTATTTGAGTTTTCATCATAATGGGGTCACGTTGGCTCCAGGTGTTTCTTTCCTGCCGAAGGTTGTTTCTGAGTTTCACCTGCAAGCGGACATTGTTCTTCCAGTGTTTTTTCCATCTCCTTCAATGGAGGAAGAATGCTGCTTTCATTCGTTGGATGTCAAAAGAGCTTTACTCTTTTACCTAAATCGAACAAGGCCTTTTCGGAAATCTCCGGCCTTGTTTGTCTCTTATGCTCTGCCCACTCAAGGGAAGAAGCTGTCATCCCAACGTCTATCCAAGTGGATTGTGGAGACTATTAAATTGTGCTATATGCTAGCCAAGAAGACGCTCCCAGGTCCGCTACGGGCCCACTCTACTTGGGCAGTGGCAGCATCCACAGCCTTCCTGCGAGGTGCATCGTTGGAAGATATCTGCAACACAGCTACTTGGGCCACGCCTCACACGTTTGTGAGGCATTATGCCCTTGATGTTCATCTTCATCAGTGTTCAATTGTGGGATGAGCGGTGTTGCGGGCGGCGCAGATTTAGGACCTCAGCTCCCTCCAGGTAGGTGAGCATTGCTTGTCAGTCTCCCGGAGGTGTGATGCACAGAGACCACAAAGAAGATAAACAAGTTGCTTACCTGTAACTGAGGATCTTCGAGTGGTTGTCTGTGCATTCACACCACCTGCCCTCCTTCCCCTCTGCTTTTGGTCCTTCCTTGCTTTCTTTGGAGACTGAGGGCAGCGGTCAGAAGGAACTGGCGGGATTGTTTTGCCCCTCACTTGGTCATGCACAGAGGAGCCCGGCAAGTGACCGGGGAGCGGGCGCGAAAATTCCTTTTGCTTTCCATTATACCGATTGGGGTTGGTGCAGGCACACTATATCCCAGAGGTGTGGATGCACAGATGACCACGAAGAAGATCCTCAGTTACAGGCAAGCAACCTGTTTTTACTGCCCGGAGATCAATTTTAATTCCAGATCTCCAGGCTCCACCTGGAAGTTGGCAACCCTACTATTGCTCAGTGTCAGTCCTTTGTTGTGTGGGCATTATCAGCATGACTGGTCAGTTTTCAAGGGCACTGTGGGAATGGGTGTTGATATTTCTACATTAACTTTTGTTTCTAATGAGAATTTTGTGCTGCAGACTTTGCATATATTCATGGTGGTGCATAGATTCATGATTATAGTACACTGGCATTGGCAGCACCCTAGTATGGCCGTACCATTAGATCACTTTATGAATGTTGCTGCTCTGTCTGTATTTTAGATGTTATTTGGGCATAGTATACATTTCTAGCCCAAACTACAGTACAAAACTGAGGTACTTATTCTAAGAATGCTTTTTCATACCAGCAGCAGGTAAAATAGGAAAGATAGGTGCTATTTATTTTTAATAAGGTAGCAAAGTGTGTGTGTATGTGTGACGTGCTGTCAAATCACAGTCAACCCCAGCAAGGGGTTTCAAGGCAAGTGAGAAGCAGAGGTGGTTTGCTGGTGCCTTCCTCTATTCATCCTTGGAGGTTTCCCATCCAAGTACTAACAAAGGCTGACCCTGCTTAGCAGCCAAGTTCTGACAAAATCAGGCTGTACCATGCTGCATTCCCTCCCATAGCAAAGTATAGCCTAGGTAAAAGTCATACTGCTTGCTAGCTCAAGGTCATTGGAGCACAGATAAAGGGAGAAACCAAAGTTGAGGAACTTCCAGTATTATATAAGTAATGTTGCTGAAAGGTGTTTGGGATACATTTAAATCTTCAAAATGAGCAAACAATTGCAGTAGGTCAGTTCTACTGAGGAAATTGTTTGCTTTTATTACATTCCCATTATATTTTCTAAGGCACTGAAGTTAGGGAATATTTGTATTCTGCATGCTTTCCTCCATGGTGGAGGTTGGCAGTGGTAGCAGAGAAAGATGGGTTGCAGTAATCTGTTTTGGGCAAAGAGAAACAAAGCTTTTTCCTGGACCAGAGATGTCCAAGCAAGATTTTTTTTAAAAAAAGCTTTCAGATTACTTATAATCCTTTGCATAAAGTCAAGTTACTTATGTGTTAAAAGAATCTACTGGAATAGCATTTCCAAAACAGCTGTATGCTGCTTTGGTAGTGCACAGAAGAGAGAAGGTGCCTGACTTGACAGATAGCAACATTCTGCCTAATACTATGTTCTTTTTCATTGGTAAAAGATGTGAACTGTTTGTGCTTGTGGCTCTCCGTGCTTTTCAGGTGTTCCCAATGACTGGTTGCCATCAATATTTCCTTTCATGTGCTGATTTTGTTTTGTTTTGATTTAATTTTTTTTCCTTGTTCTTAAATAGTTCTGTTGGCTACAGCTCTGCATTCATGCTTTTTCTGGCTTTCCTTTAGAAGGTTTACCTTTTCAACAGTGGTGTGCCTCAGATCGTTCCAGTGGCAACCTCTGTTTATTTTGGCATGTCTGTAGGTCCCATTGATAAATATGGAAGATGCCACTCCCTGGATCTATGGAAACAAAAAAGGAAAACTCTGTATCCTACTCTGATGGTGATACTGCCATTTATAAACCAAAATGCCCATTAGAACAATTGCAGTTAGGATAGTACAAAAACTCAGTTTACTGAAGTCATACAAACTACTTAGGAGCTGCGGTGGCTCAAGTGGTTAAGACACTGAGTGCAGGCTGTGGAAGGTCAGTAGTTCAGCAGTTCGAGACCCAAGTTGCCACATGATGGAGTGAGCTCCCGTCTCTAGTTCCAGCTCCTGCCAACCTAGCAGTTCAAAAGCAAGAAATTGCAAGTAGATAAATAGGTACCACTTTGGTGGGAAGGTAACAATGTTCCGTGCACCTTGGTGTTTTGTCATGCCGGCCACATGACCACGGTAACGTCTTCGGACAGCGCTGGCTCTTTGGCTTTGAAATGGAGATGAGCACCGCAACCCTAGAGTCGGACTCGACTGGCTTTCGAGCAAGGGAACCTATACCTTTACATTTACAAACTACTTATAGTCAGAACCAATGTGGTGTACTGGTTAGAGTGCTGTACTGTGGTGACCCAAGTCTCAATCCTCACTCAGCTGTGAAGTGCATTAGGTGACTTTGGGGCCAGTCATGCTTTCTCATCCTAACCCACCTTATAAGGTTGTTATGACTATAAAATAGGGAAGGGGAAAACAATGCATATCACCCTGAACACTCAAGA
Source organism: Gekko japonicus (assembly GCF_001447785.1). Lineage (NCBI taxonomy): Eukaryota > Metazoa > Chordata > Lepidosauria > Squamata > Gekkonidae > Gekko > Gekko japonicus. The sequence continues at coordinate 285,888 of NW_015170319.1, read as the reverse complement.
ATAAACATGTTGTGATATATTTAGACAGACAGGACTCTATTACAGATACTATGATTTTATTATTTTCTTCTTCTGTGGCATTTCTTATTGATCTATAAACGTTTTCTGTGTGTTCTGTAATTTTAATAAAAAAATAAATTTTAATAAATAATACAAAGAACAAATGTTTTATGCTCTTGCAGCTTTTAAGATAATTGAGAGATATTGCAAAAGCAGAGATTACATATAATTTCAAGTAGGTTTGAGCTGGTGTATAGAGCTGCTGGTATGTTATAGTTTCCAGATGCTGGGAACTAAGTAGAAGGTGACTATACTTTAAACAAAATCTTGAACATGTTATCTAGTTTGGAAGCTTGGAAGTATGGCAAGCATCACAGAGAGGAAGCAAATTATAAACTGGGTTGTCCTTTCAGGTAACTGTTTACTGGATCAACCACGAAAACAGATCTTGGGGCCTGAGGAGCTTCCAGGACAAACATATGATGCCATTCGTCAATGCAAGCTGGCATTTGGGCCTGAATACACAGTGTGTCCTGGAATGGATGTGTGCTCTCGTCTGTGGTGTGCGGTTGTTCGCCAAGGTCAGATGGTGTGTTTGACGAAAAAGCTCCCTGCTGTGGAGGGGACGCCATGTGGAAAAGGAAGGATCTGCCTTCAGGGAAAATGTGTTGATAAAACAAAGAAAAAATACTATTCGGTATGTTGCTGCTTTAAGGATCAAACAATGTGAAATCATACCTGGTCCTGCTGGGGCCTGTTTTAAAATGGAATTCTAACTTGACAGAAGGACATGGGGTTAAGGTTTCCCACTTCTATTTATAGTTGATGGCGAACCCCTCATCTGCTCACTTAGGTGAATAAAATTTTCTAAACATAGCTATTAAAAGTCTTTTTCTGGCTGAGGAGTGTGGCATTTTAAGAACTCTTAGGAAGTCCTTTTAAAATTAAGGGGTCCTTCCCGCCACAAAATTGAGGGGAACATTATCTGGGGATCACTAGCAAGTAAACAAATGAGTTCGCTGATTGACTGAGCCACAGCTATGCCAAATCATTTGATCATCACCAAAGCTGTGGTGAAGATGGACATGTTCCATGTTGCAATAAACTTCGAGCCATTGCTAAGGGTTAAGGACTACTCTGGAACAATATTATTGAAATGAGTGCAAGAGAGAAATCTTGGACTACCACCACCGTCCTCCAAACAAGTGGAAGTGCCTTCTGTTTGCACAAGGGCTGGTGCCCTCCTGGTATAAGGTTGATGGGTCCCTAGTCTTGTTAGCCATTTACAGAAACTGGAATGCCATGTTGAAATAACATGCAGCATTTCATGTTCTGATTCGGTAAAATGAACCCGTTTAAGTTGTTCGACTTGAGCAAAAGTGTTGGAGCAGTTTCCTAAAGATGAATGATCATTTGCAATGGTTTTCAGTGGTTGCAGGCAGCATTAATTGCAGGCAGCGTTGGTATTCCTTATCACTCTATAAATTCAACATGTACCTCAGTATTCAAGGAACATCATGGGGCTGTTATACATGTTGCAAAATTTCTGCATGAAAGACCTACATGTGGCTCATTATATGTGTGGCAGAACAGGCCTGCTCCAGCCTGCATGCCCTGCTCAACCCTGCCCTCCAAGGTTTTTCAGATACTTGAAGAGGCTTTTCTTTCTCGGGTAACCACTGCCACCACCTGAACTTTGAAAGGAATTGCCCACTGGGAGGGTCAGGACTCCCAGCTTCCCTTCCAAGTTTTGAGGCCTTGCCTCTGTGTTTCCCACTGCCCAGCGCCTAGTCACCGTGGGGGCCTTTTACTGCTCTGTGCACCACTGGAGGAATAGCCACTTGCCAACTGACTGATGTCCCCAGTGCTCCTTTTAAAATAGTGTGTCCAAGACAGTGGAGGTCTATGTGGTTCAGAAAAGCACTACCAGGATCAAAAGAGAAAATGTTCACAAGCATACTTCTAGCACAGCACCAGATATAGCAAGGGATTCAAAAGAAATGGATAAAATGTAGTTCCTCTATACATGCCCTATCAGATGTTAAAATATAGGACAGACGCCTTAGCTTAGAATGTTATAGATCTCTACAGAGTTACCATTACCTTGCAGCTTCTTCCAGCTGTCCAGGCCAGCACATCGTAATGGCTGCTTCCTCTGGACCTCAGTTAAGAGTTCTGTCTGCTCTGATAGACTTAGCAGAAAAGAGCTTCCTCCTTGCTTCCCAGGAATTTTCTCTGTATTCCGCACCCAACCACTGACCAGATTAGACCAAGTCAAAGCTTTTCCTGGAGATCAACAGGAGTTCTTTCTTAAAGTCACTCTAGTAGTTAACACCTCCAAATCTCTGTTCCCTGCCGGAAATGGGGGGGGGAGAGACTAGACCTTCCTGTTGTCTCTATCTATTAGCAGGGCTCTAGTCGGGGGGGAGCTCTCAGGTACGGAGCTCCGGAAGAGAACCTCTAGGGGGCGGGGCGGTCATATGGTGAAGCCCCGCCCCCTTCTTTACCCCGCCCTCTGCTTCGATCCTCATTCCGTTTGGGAATGAGGATGAAGCAGGAGGGTAAGTAGCCGGGCCTTCTGACACACTTCCGGTGATGTCAGGGGGTGTGGCCTTCTGTCACTTCCGGTGATGTCAGGGGGCATGGCATATGCAAATAAGTTATGCTAATGAGTTATGCTAATGAGCTCCGGCAGCTCTTTTTCTACAACAAGACCCCTGTCTATTAGCATTCTTTAAGAGGTAGCTGTGAGGAAACCAGAAAGTCATTGACTGACTTCCTCCACCCTGCCTGTTCTTTGCCCAAAGGGGGGGGGGGATTAAAATTCAGAGTGAATGTTTTGCTCATTTCAAGCCTCCGGGGAAAAAATGCATTTCTTCACAATATGTGACAGTCATAGATACATATCCATGCATCGGTTTACACACATAAAGAATTATCACACTTTACAGTATACAGATGTGTCATACACTCATTCCTACTTTAAAGTGCTTTCTGTGTGGAAATTTTGTAATGTGAAGCAGTCTACAAATCCCCATGTTTCCTGCTACAAAAAATAGCAGGTTAAAATTTGTAGAATATTGAGATAATTCAGACATACATGCCTAATATAAATTTTGTTAAATAGCACTGATTATCATCTTTGAAGACGAACATTAGGCTTATTACAAGTTTTGCCTCATAGGCTTTCCTCTATGCCATTTAACACTTCTCCTCCAATTTATCATGCTGTTTCTTGCCCTCAAAGTGGCTAAGAAATTCAGTTTAGATTAGTAATTGTTCATTCACAAACTGAAAATCTCTGAAAGAGCTCCTCTTGTAACTGATAACACAAAAGCTAGTTTAGAAAATATATATCAATAATGTAAATAATCAATATCCAGGGTCATTGATTCCTAGCAACAAATGTTAGTAAGTTACACAGAAGTATTTATATTCGGTTGTTATTTTTAGTATTCTTAGACTGCACTTTTAAAGACACTTACCTTGGAGTAAGCTCAAATGAATAAAATGGGACTTACTTCTTAGTAAACATGAATCGAATTTTCTGTTATATACTCACATTTGTATCTTTATTTCTTTGGAGATCAAAGGAATGTGGGTTAAAGAATTCAGCTCAGGTAGCTGGATAGGGCTCTTAAAAAGCCATTCGTGTTAGAACTAATGTTAAGCTCACTATAGGTTTTTTTAAAAAAAATCCTAAATTTAAAGTACATGATTTGTTGATCCACTATACTTTTCAGTTATTCAGCCCAGACTGCCATATGCATACCTCAGAACATCTATTTACATAGATTTAATTCAGACAAAAATAAAAATACCAACTCACCAAGGGACTAATTGCTTTTTGAAGCGGGGCCAGGAAGACATTTTTTCCATTCTATAGATATGGGGATTCTGTTTTTGTTTTGCTTGGGTGGGAATGTTGCTACCTCCTGGTGGTATGTGACACTGGTCAATTTCTTGAGACATCTGGATATGTTTAATTAAAATTGCATGCCATAGTGCCTATTACTTTCTTCTGCATACTTACGTTTTCCTTGCAGAGTTATATTTGCTCATTTATTAGAAGTGCTGCATGTAGATATGCCTCAGCAAAAAGGGTTAACATGGATGAACCTCAGGTACTTTCTACCTCCTCAGTTATGCAGACTGTGCATAACAGAAGTAAACAGTTAGCTAATGATGCGTCATACTATGTAATTGATGTTTTGGTAAAAGGAGACACTGAGAGGAAAAGAACTGGATGGGAATCATAAAACTGGGACATAAATGCCTGTGAATTTGAGATTTATTTCTAGCTTTGTCTGGTTTTATATACCATTATTCTTTATTATATACCATTTCAGGCTTCAAACCATGGGAATTGGGGATCCTGGGGGCCATGGGGACAATGCTCTCGGACGTGTGGTGGAGGTGTGCAGTTTGCCTATCGTCACTGCAATAACCCAGCACCTCGAAACAATGGACGATACTGTACAGGAAAGCGGGCCATCTATCGCTCATGTAACATCATGCCCTGTCCTGCCAATGGTATGTTTTCCATTAATCAAGCCAGTTTCTTCAATGGGCACTGCACTATTATACTATTTCTTACAGCACATGCCATTTCTTACTCTACTGCAGAAGTGATATGGAGGATGTAGCTCTGAATAACTTTTATATCCCTTTAATAACTTGATTGTCTAATCAGTTGCAAATAGACGCCTGAGCTGATGGGCCGAAGCCCCAGAAATGGAAAGCTGCTTTTGTAAGGAATGTTTCATTATTATTAGTTTTGTAAACCACATTGTTCATTTTTATACTACTAGCTAAATGACTGCCACAATGATGAACAGGATATATATGAAGAATGTGCATGTTTCAAAGACTCCAGAAGATGCAATGCAACTCATCTCTGCGTGCTGTCTTGTACACAGAGACATATTTGCTGTCTACTGCAAGTCTTTTAGTGGTGAAGGTCAGATCATCAAGTGTCTGTGGGGGAGAGCAGCTTTGCCCTTAATACAAAAAATATCCTCGAGTCTCCTTTACTTTTAATCATCTACATACTAATAGTGAAGTCTACGAAATCGGAGGTTACTTAAATCTGTGACTGATGCTGTGAATGGGCAAAACAGAACTTTCTACAAACCTGAAAAGGGCCCAAGGTTTGCAGAAAAATCTGAAATCTAAAACAAAAATAATTTGGCTTTAAGAAACAGAAGCCCTCAGTGGCCGTAGCTAGGCAGCCACAGGCTGGGTTTCTGTGAATAAAAGGGGGGGGGAGGGCAAGGTCCTTTCCAAGGCTGTTTTGGCCTTAGAGGGAGGACTCATAGGGCCAGGCCTGACTAGGGTTGCCAGCTCCAGTTTGGGAAATTCCTGAACATTTTGAAGTGGAATCTGGGGAGGGTTTGAGGAGGGGAGGAAGCTCACCATGATATAATGACAGAGAGTCCACCTTCCAAAGCAGTCATTTTCTCCAGGAGGATAGATCTATGTCTTCTGGGAATCAGTTGTTATTCCAGGAGTTTTTCAGACTCCGCCTGGAGGCTGGCACCCTTGGCCTGGCACAAACTACTGGGTGACTTGATACTACTGGATTTCTATGACTCAGCTAGGCCTAGCTGCTTGCTACTGTTCAACAATAGCCACCCTATGAAAGTCAGTGTGTTGTAGTGGTTAGAGCTTCAGAGTAGGGTCTGGGATCCCCAGGTTCGAATCTCCATCTTACTATGGAATCTCATTGTGCGATTTTGGGCCAGGCACATATTTTCAGTGTTGTTGTGAGGATTAAAAAGAGGAGAGGGAGAATAAGGTAAAATGCTTTGGTCTCCACTGTGGAGAAAGGTGGGGTATAAATGAAGTAAATAAATAATAAATACAGCTGAAGATACAGAGTCCATAAAAGGTAGGTTGGTGAATGGTTGAGAAAGAGAGAATGAGGCAGAATGAGAATGAGAATTAATTTAAACTATATGGTGGTGGTATTAAGAGGGGAAAATATCTTGATTATAAAGCATTTCAGCAGCAGAGTGAAGCTGCCTAGATAGGTGGTACAAGGTCCACAAGTGAGTTACCATGAGGTTGCAGTGTGGATCACCTCTGGCTGAAGGGTTGGCATTTTTTGTTGTTTGGCTGGTTATAACCTCTAGCCTCGCATTGCCTGCCTCATGATATATAATCTCTTCACATGCTGTGCACAATTTACATGTATATTGCGTTGAGAGAATATTCTTCAGTGAATAGTAATTAAGGAGTAATCATTTTCCAGCTAAAGCTTTTCGTCAGGAGCAGTGTGAAGCAAGAAATGGCTACCAGTCAGATGCGAAAGGTGTCAAAACCTTTGTTGAATGGGTTCCCAAGTATGCTGGCGTGCTTCCAGGAGATGTTTGCAAGCTCACCTGCCGAGCCAAAGGAACTGGCTATTATGTAGTTTTCTCCCAAAAGGTAACAGCTTATTTTTCAGATATAAAAGTACTTTATGCTTTAAAATACATCTGTGTCGCAAGGTGTCTAAAGGCTATTCAAATCTAATAACTGAATATAAAACTGTCTTCATGTGTCTAATGGCCACAAAATAACCAAGACCGAGCTGTGGCGTCACTGCCTATATATATATTTATTTGTACTGGATTCAGTTTATTTTACTGTGATGTGATTGATCAGTTCTGCTTTCTGATGGCTGACCAGTTCACACTTAAAAGTAGTCTCTTCGGGATTTGTATATATAACTTCAGGATGTATTGAGGTCAACTGCCCAGTATAATTCTTTTCAAAGAGTCAGGCACCAGTGCTTGCAAAAGTCAAACAGCACAGTTGTTTATTTCACAAAAAAACTCAATGGGAATGAGATATATATATACAGGATATTTTGATACTTTGTAGAATAAACACTTCACTTTGCCTTTACATAGGCTGTATGCTTATCACTCTCAGTTTGACTCAGATGTTCTTTAGTTCACAACACCCATCTATGATCCCACTCTCCAGTAACTGTTTTGTGGTTAACCTTTGGGCTTTATTTGCCTGGTCCCTTGAGTCTTACTGGTGCGACTACCCCAGCTCTCCAGACTCCTCCAGACCCTTAGCCTTTCCTTAGCCACCTTTATCAGTTCCTTTGGAGCAGTGTCTCTGGTGTTTATGACCACTAAGGTTTTATACTTTGCACACTCTGTTCACTCTGCTCTTTACATTAGAGGGTACCAGTGCAGAGTGCTATTCAGTCACAGTTTTCCACACAAACTGCTATCCGGCTGATTCCACTGAGCCCAGAAGCTTATGTCCTCTTTGGAGCTCTCTAGTTAGCAGACTGCTAACTTTCTTCCAACTGTCTCTGCCCAACTGTCAGCTCTCAATTGTCAGCTGTTCACAGTTATCTATCACTCACTGAGAGTTTGGGCCCCCACCACTCTCAGTCACATGACTTGACAGCTCCTTTGTTTACCTGCTGCTGTTCTCAAATCTTTAATTCCGTCACACTCTACTTCTTCCTAACTGTCTGTGGCCTACAGGGCTAATGACCTCTTTTCACCACCATCATTAGGCATAGTAGAATGGACCTTTTACCACCATTGCCACCTTCATTTGAGCATTCTTGGTGTTAGCATGTCACTAGGAAGGGGAATGATGAAGACAAGATGTACTAGTTCTCCATGGGAAAACATGTTTGTTTGTTCTTTAATTTATTTATTGAAGTAATTAATCCTGCTTCCATATAACACAAACAATACATAACATAACATATATTACATACTTCAATACAATAAATGCTTTCTTCCCTATTCCCTTTTCTCCCTCCCCCTCCCTCGAAATGACCAGCAATAATTCCTTGATTTATAACTTTAACTACGAGCACACCTTTTGGAGTTTAACCAATATGTTAGTATTGCCCCCCCCCCTGCTTTTACCCATCTTATATACCCTAACCATCTCTTCTTGACTTCCACAATCTTATCCTCACCTAACATTTCCTGTTTTAATATCATTAATATGTCTGACTGTATCCATTCATATAATCATTCCATCTGTCTGTACTCCATTTTGTAGCATCTTTCCAGCCAAACGCTATAACTGCATGGGCAGCTAAAATCATAGCTTTAAATAAATCCTGATATGTGTACCCTAACCTACTAGTGGCTTGCACCTTTAATTAGATGTTGCTTATCTTTTTGAACTTCTCATGAGCTATTGTTTGACCACCACTACTATGCATTTTGTTCCCCTGGGAAAAAAATCCTTCTTGTGTTTCATCAAGAGCCACATACAAAATGTAGGCTGTACTTTTAGGACAGCATTTGCATCCAGACTTAACCAAGAGCAAATCCTCGCTCCATTAAAAAACAAACCCTCTTGTTAAATTAGAGGAACTATAAAGGTTATACAATGCATCATGAGTAGAATTTGCAGTCTGAGATTGATGAGGTCTTTGCTACTGATGTAGTCCTGTCTGTTTCTGGCAAAATGTCACCAGTATGGTATGACACAATATTAAATGGGGAAGAATTACAACAGCCCACTTTCATGTAAAACAATAAGCATGCTTACTAATGTATTTGTTTTGTTTATTTACATAATTTATACCCCACCTTTCTGCCTTCATCAGGACCACCAAGGCAGCTAACAGATTAAAAACAAACATGATAGAAACACATCTTAAAAACCATTAAAACCGAACAAAAACACATCAGTCAAACAATTAAAACCAAGTTAAAATACACATACAATACAATAAAATACATATACATAAAAATGATAGTTGAGGCAGGAAGGTGGTATTATTGAGAAAACACCAAAGAAAACAAAAAAGTCTTCACCTGCTGGTGGAAAACAGCAGCAGAAGGGGATAGGTGAGTTTCTTTGGGGAGAGAGCTCCAGAGTTTCAGTGCCATGACTGAGGAGGCCCTCTCCCAGTTTGCCAGCCATCTAATCTCAGAAGGCAGATGCACCTGAAGTGGGGTCTCAGAAGATGACCACAGTGGTCGGGTAAGCTCATAATTAAGATGGTCCTTTACATATGCTGGTCCCAAGCAATATTCCCTATAAGCTCCACAGTGTTGTGAGGAAAAATTCTACCTCATGAGCAAAAAAAGCTAGTAGCATTAAAGTTGTGAGCAAGTCTACATATGACTATCGCCTAAATTATTTTTAGAAGATTATTTCCATAACCTTGTAAAAATCTCAGAATGAATTCTTTTAAACTATTTTTAAACTATATTTTAAGAATAATTTAAATATTATAAGAGAAAACAGAATCAAGTCAAATTTCATTACACATAATGTCCTCTACACGGCTAGACCAAGTCTGCCTGCCCCTTTCCACTATATTGGTAGACCTGGCCTTGGACTGTTGCTCTGCGCTGACCCTTAGAAAACATACCAGCATTGGGGGGGGGGGAGGCTCTTGCAGTCTCCTTTGGGGTTTTTTTTTTAGTGAAATATGACAAATTACAAATCAAGTAAAACAGAGGTGGAACAATTACTGTCAGAACCCTGCCTAACCTAACAATCAGGAAGTTGCTTAAACATTATCAACCTGCCCAAGCTACTTAATTACTCAAGTATTTACATCCCATTTTTCCCTGTGACTCAAGGCAGCTTACAAAGCATACCGAAAAGCATAATAGGGGTGTGCAAAAAAACCACTTTTTTCCTGGCTCAATTATAGCCTACGGGGACCCCATAGGCTATAATGGAGAATCGATCCAGGGGTATCTGGGGCTCTGTGTGGGCTCTATTTTGAGGTATAGGCACCAAATTTGCAGCATAGCTGTTGGTGCCTTTCCTCAAAAAGCCCTCCAAGTTTCAAAAAGATTGGACCAAGGGGTCCAATTCTATGGGCCCAAGATGGAGGTGCCCCCATCCTCCATTGTTTGTGAGCTGGCCTCTGAACTGTTATGCACCAGTGGCCTCTAGCACAGCTTAGATGGAACTGTGGTCTCAAGCCATGTAGGGCTTTAAAGGTCAACACCAGCATCTTGAATTGCACCCAGAAACAGATTGTTAGCCATTCGTACAAACCAGTCAACATCCCAAGTGCAGCATTCTGCACCAGCTGAAGTTTCCAAGCACTTTTCAAGGGCAGCCTCACACAGAACACATTACAGTAATCTAATATAATCTAGATGTAACCAGGGCATGCACCTCAGTGGCAGATCTTTGCTGCTCAGGAAGGGCTGCAAGTGGCTAACCAGCGGGAGCTAGTAAAAGGCTCTCCCAGCCACAGATTACAGCTGTTTATCCAGCAGTAGGCCTAAGAGCACCCCCAGACTACAGGCCTGTTATTTCAAGGAGAGTACAATTCCATCCGAAATGGGTGATACAGTAAGTCCTGAGTCAGTCTTTCTCCTCACCAGTAGCACTTCCATCTTGTCAAGATTATGAAGAAGAAGAGATTAGATCTATACTCCGTCCTTCACTACCTGAAGGAGTCTCAGAGTAGTTTACAATCTCCTTTCCCTTCCACTTCCCACAACAGACACCCTGTGAGGTAGGTGGGGCTGATAAGAGCTCTTTTGAGAACTGCCCTTGAGAGAACAGCTCTGAAAGAACTTATGACTGACCCAAAGTCACCCCAGAAGCTGCATGTGGAGGAGTGGGGAATCAAACCAGGTTCTCCCAGATTAGAGTCCATGGTCCTAACCACTACACCAAACTGGCTCTCCATTTTGGTTCAGTTTATTAGCCAACATCTACTCCAAAACCGCCTCCAGGTACCTATTCAGGATTCCTGCAGCTCCCCAGGAATTGGCCAGAAGGAGAAGATAGAGCTGAGTGTGACCCACATATTAGTGACAGTCCAGCCCTGATCTCCAGATGACCTCACCCTGTGGTTTCATGTAGATGTTGAAAAACATGGAGGTCAAGATGGAAGCTTGCAGAACACCACTGGCCAAAGGCTAAGGAGGTGAGCATAAATTCCCCAGCACTACCTTCTGAAAGCCACCCTCCAAATAGTTCCTAAGCACCTACAAAACAGTGCCTCCCAGTCCCACTCAGGAAAGGCAGTCCAGAAGGATCACCATGATTGAAGGTATCGAAAGCTGCTGGTCCAGCACGCTCCATCTAATACCATACCTGTACATTTGAAGATTCCCTGTACTTGGGTTGCTCATTTGCAAATGAGAAAAGTATTATTTCAACCTTGATAACTGGATAAGTGATCCACATGGAAAAGTACTTAGTTGTCTACCAAGAATGATAAAATATGTTCATGAACCAGTCATACAACAGTAAATCTTAAAAGCTCCATTCATTACACAGGTGACTGATGGAACGGAATGTCGTCCATATAGTAATTCAGTCTGTGTCCGTGGAAAATGTGTGCGAACAGGATGTGATGGCATTATCGGCTCAAAGCTCCAGTTTGATAAATGTGGAATTTGTGGTGGAGACAACTCCAGTTGCACAAAAATTATGGGAACATTTAATAAAAAGAGGTAAGAATCTGATGATAACCATGATTTTACAAGTAGAATTGTTTGTGGCAATAGTACATAAGAACATAGACGCCAGTGTTGGATCAGGCCAAAGGCCCATCCAGTCCAACACTCTGTGTCACACAGTGGCCAGAAATACCAGGTGCCATCAGGAGGTCCACCAGTGGGGCCAGGACATTAGAAGCCCTCCCACTGTTGACGTCCCCCAAGCACCAAGAAGACAGAGCATCACTTGCCCCAGAGCCCCTATCTATACCTTGTGGCTAATAGCCACTGATGGATCTCTGCTCCATATGCTTATCTAATTCCCTTTTGAAGCTGTCCATGCTTGTAGTCGCCACCACTTCCTGTTGCAGTGAATTCCATGTGTTAATCACTCTTTGGGAGAAGAAGTACTTCCTTTTATCCGTTCTAACCCGACCATCAGCAATTTCATTGAGTGCCCACGAGTTCTTATATTGTGAGAAAGGAAGAAAAGTACCTCT
>NW_015170319.1:253952-273964 GCF_001447785.1 Gekko japonicus | reverse complement strand
CCTTCCTAATAATCCCCAGCATAGCATTGGCCTTCTTTATTGCAGTCACACACTGTCTCGACATTTTCAGTGAGTTATCCACTACAACTCCAAGATCTCTCTCTTGCTCAGTCTCTGCCAGTTCAGACCCCATCAATGTGTATTTATATTTAGGATTTTTGGCTCCAATGTGCATCACCTTGCACTTGGCCACATTGAACCCCATTTGCCATGTTGACGCCCACTCGCCCATCCTTGACAGATCCCCTTGGAGTGCCTCACAATCCTCACTGGTTTTCACCACCCTGAACAACTTTGTATCATCCGCAAATTTAGCCACTTCACTGCTTACTCCCATCTCCAAATCATTAATGAACAAGTTAAAAAGCAGTGGACCAAGTACTGATCCCTGCGGTACCCCACTGCTTACCACCCTCCACTGAGAAAATTGCCCACCTACACTCACTCTCTGTTTTCTATGAACTAGCCAGTTTTTGATCCATAAAAGGACTTGTCCTTCTATCCCATGATTTTTGAGCTTACTTAGGAGCCTTTGATGAGGAACTTTATCAAAAGCTTTCTGGAAGTCAAGGTAAATAATATCTATTGGATCCCCCTTGTCCACATGTTTGTTCACCCCCTCAAAGAACACTAATAGGTTAGTGAGACAAGATCTTCCCTTACAGAAACCGTGCTGAGTCTGCCTCAATAGGTTTTGTTCATCTATGTGCCTACTAATTCTTTCCTTAATAATGGTTTCCACCAATTTACCCGGTATCGACGTCAGACTGATTGGCCTGTAATTTCCCGGATCTCCTCTGGAACCCTTTTTAAAGATGGGAGTGACATTTGCTACCTTCCAATCCTCAGGAATGGAGGCAGATTTTAAGGAAAGATTACATATCTTTGTCAGGAGATCTACAAGTTCACATTTGAGTTCTTTCAGAACTCTCGGATGTATGCCATCTGGGCCTGGTGATTTATCAGTTTTTAAGTTGTCTATCAGTTTTAGGATCTCCTCTCTCGTCACCTCAATCTGACTCAGGTCTTTCAACACCCCTCCTGAAATCAGCGGTTCTGAAGTGGGCAAGCACTTCTCATCTTCCACAGTGAAGACAGAGGCAAAAAATGCATTTAGCTTCTCAGCCATTTCCCTATCATCCTTCAGTACTCCTTTTACCCCTTGGGCATCCAAGGGCCCCACTGCCTCCCTGGCTGGTTTCCTGCTTCTAATGTATTTGAAGAAAGTTTTATTGTTGGTTTTTACGTTTTTTGTTATATGCTTTTCATATTCCCTTTTTGCCTGCCTGACCACAGACTTGCATTTTATTTGCCATATTTGTGTTCCGTTTTATCAGCCTCACTGTGACTAGCTTTCCACTAGTAGCTGCACATACGTTTTCTGTAAAAAAAAATGTGTGCATATAGAAAACAGGAAATTAAAGGCGAAGACACACATTCTAAGTGCCTTGGCATACAGCTAATGTGTTCAGCCACAATGTAGAATGTCTGTCTTGAGCCAAAGTGTCTGTCTTGAGCCAAAGTGTTCTAAAAACCAATCCATACGATCCCTTAAGAAGGTACTCATCACTGAACAATAAGAACCCTTTATAATGGTAAGTATTCACGAGATGAGAAACACTCCTCTAACAACATCAGGGATAACTGTTCCACAAAACCGAGCTTCTATCAAACTTTATTCATGGGTTATACAAGGTTGTATGGCCCAGTTCATACATCCCCTTTAGTATTCCACTTTTTGGAAAGAACAAAATTGCTGAACCAGCCAGTCAGATGATCACAAGGATGGCCTGGTTCCCACTGGCATAGTGCAAGACAGCAGCTTGCAGTATTTGTCTACCATAGTACTATAGTTCTTCTCAACTTTCTTCCACCACTTCAATTTATGTTTAGGCAGCCATTGAAATGCTGTATATTTTCATCAAATATATACTCTGTGATTCCCCCCCCCCAATTAAGAAATATAAAGGTCTAATAATAAACAGTAGCATTCAGTACTAATAATATTCTTTGTAATGGTACAACATATATATTCCATCCCAGTTGATTTTAATATGTTTTCCTATGGCAGAAAGAAAACTATCCCAGTATTAAAAGGATCCTAAACATTCTACAACCTCGAATGAAGAATAGAGACTTGGAAAACGTTGGTTTTATAGAGTTCGACATAACTGCTCTTTATTTGTTCAATGATAAATATTCTTCTATGTGCATATATAAATATTCCCCAGTTCAGATATAGGAGAATTATCTCACCTTTTCACTATCATTCCCCCTTTAACCACATTAAAATAACTCTGGGACTTTCATTAACTTTCCTGTACATGTCAACTCGACTTCTAGATTCTTGTTAGCATTTTTGTTTAGAAACTCAGTCATATGCAGTTGTATCGACACATAAGATGAATCTTATAAAATTTTCTACAAGGAGTTATAAAATTAATGAAATATATGGGATTGGATCTCCACTGATGGGATTTACTTCAGCAGTGCAGGGCTAGAGTTGAAAAGGCCCCAGGTTTGGAGAAAAATGTGAAATCTAAAAAAAATACATTGAGGAGTTTCAAAAATCCAAAAATGATAAACAGCACCTGTAGCTTTAAAAAAGAATGGATTATGTCGGTGGCTCTTGCTAGGCTGGGGTTTTTTAGTAAAAAGGCAGCAGGAGGGCACTGGGCCCTTTCCAGCCCATTTTATCCTTTGAGGGAGGATTCATTGGGGCCAGGCTTGACTAGGGTTTCCAGCTCCAGGTTGGGAAATTCCTAGAGATTTTGTGGTGGATGCTGAGGAAAGCAGAGTTTGGGGAGGGGAGGGACTTCAGTGGGATATAATGCCATAGAGTCCATCTTCCAAAGTGACAATTTTTCCAGTTGAACTGATCTGTGTTGCCTGGAGATCAGTTTTAATCTCAGGAGATTGCCAGCTACCACCCGGAGGCTGGCAACCCTAGCCGGATATCTCTCCTTATATATAACTGAGTAGTGGGAAGGCACTTTCCAGCTCTCCCATTCGCTGTGCAATGCACTCCCTCAGCCATTGGTCCATCATTCACCACTCAAGAGTACTCGTGTGCCATTGGCTGGGTGCTGGGTCTGCTCCTCTTTCCCACCCACTCCTCCTTCAGCCACTGTTTGGGGAGGGAAGAGGCCTCAGCTGAATAGAATGCCATAGAGGCCACTGTCCAAAGCAGTTATTTTTTCCAGGGGGGGAAGACATCTGTTGTGATACCCAGAGATCTTCAGGCTCCATCTGGAGGTTGGCTACCCTAGGCGTAGCAGTTAGCACTTCAGAGGGTCTGCCAGACCCAGGTTCTTGCTGTGGAAGCTGTGATTTCGGACCAGTCACAGACTTTCAGTGTAACCCCTCCCCAGCCCACTGCCAGCTTGGCCACTTTCCTGTCAGAATAAACTGTGAACATTGCTAGAAACCAAGCTTGATTCTGTCAGTAAAACAGGGTTGTTGTGCAAGTCAAAAGGGGGAAAGGAGAATGATGTAAGCTGCTTTGGTCCCCATTGCAGAGAAAAACTGTACTTTTCCTCCTGGGGAACCATTGTCGCCAATCTCCAGGTGAACATAAGAACATAAGAGAAGCCAATGTTGGATCAGGCCAAAGGCCCATCAGTCCAACACTCTGTGTCACACAGTGGCCAGAAATACCAGTGCTGTGAGATCACTCAGAATTACAACTGCTCTCCAGATGGCAGAGATCAGTTCCCCTGGAGAAAATGGTGGACTCTGTGTCCTTATATCCTGCCGAGATAGCCTCCCTATGACAGCCAATGTGACGTAGCAGTCAGGTCTTCAGAGCACAGTAGAGGCTGCAGGTGCTGGGAGGAGACGGAAAGCTGAAGAGTCAGGGACAGATAATGGCAGGTTGATGCTTGGCTGGGAAGGAGATAGGGTTGCCAACTCCAGGGTGGGAAGTTCTTGGAGACTTGAGGGGTGGAGCCTGGAGAGGGTGCGGTTTTAGGAGGGGTGGGACCTCAGACATGTACAATGTCATAGACACCACCCTCCAGACCAGCCATTTTCTCTTGGGGAACCATTGTTGCCAATCTCCAGGTGAGGGCTGGAGATCACTCAGAATTACCACTGCCCTCCAGGAGGGAGGGAGGAGGAGATGAAAAGCTGAAATCAGAGGGGCAGATAATGACAGGTTGATGCTTGGCTGGGAAGGAGATGCCACCTCCAGGTTGGGAAATTCCTGGAGATTTGAGGGGTGGAGCCTGGACTGGGTGAGATTAGAGGAGGGGTGGGATCTCAGACAGGTACAATGCCATAGACTCCACCCTCCAAACCAGCCATTCCCTACTGGGGAACCATTGTTGCCAATATGCAGGTGGTGCTGGAGATCACTCAGAATTACAACTGGTCTCCAGAAGAGAGGGGGGAGGAGATGGAAAGCTGAAGTCAGAGGGACAGATAAAGGTAGGTTGATGGTTGGCTGGGAAGGAGATAGGGTTGCCACCTCCAGGTTAGGAAATTCCTGGAGATTTGAGGGGTGGAGCCTGGACTGGGTGAGATTAGAGGAGGGGTGGGACCTCAGACAGGTACAATGACATAGACAAACCAGCTATTCCCTCCTGGCG
The DNA here is from genome assembly GCF_001447785.1 of Gekko japonicus. Taxonomy (NCBI): domain Eukaryota; kingdom Metazoa; phylum Chordata; class Lepidosauria; order Squamata; family Gekkonidae; genus Gekko; species Gekko japonicus. Next base: position 269,375 of record NW_015170319.1, on the reverse strand, counting down.
AACCATTGTTGCCAATCTGCAGGAGGGGACTGGAGAGCACTCAGAATTACAACTGATCTCCAGGAGGGAGGGAGGAGGAGATGGAAAGCTGAAGTCAGAGGGACAGATAAAGGTAGGTTGATGGTTGGCTGGGAAGGAGATAGGGTTGCCACCTCCAGGTTAGGAAATTCCTGGAGATTTGAGGGGTGGAGCCTGGAGTGGGTGGGGTTTGAGGAGGGGTTGGACTTCAGAGAAGTACAGTGCCATAAACTCCACCCTCCAAACCACCCATTTCCTCCTGGGGGAACCATTGTTGCCAATGTCCAGGTGAGGGGTGGAGATCATTCAAAATTACAATTGCTCTTCATATAGTAGAGATCAGTTCCTCTGGAGAAAATGGTGGACTCTGTGTCATTATACCCTGCTGAGGTCACCACAGCAAATTGACACTGGAAAAGTTCTAGAACAATTCATCCAATAGTCCTTGAGCATTTAGAAAGGACAGCTATGATTACTAAGAGCCAGCATGGGTTTCTCAAGAATGTCATGTCAGACTAATCTTATCTCTTTTTTCAAGAAAGTTACTACCTTGCTGGACCAGGGGAATGCTGTAGACATAGTTTCAGTAGGGCTTTTGACAAGGTTCCACATAATATTCTTGTTGACAAATTGGTAAAATGTGGTTTGGATCCTATTACTGTGGATCTGTAACTGGTTGACACATCACACCCAAAGAGTGCTTGTTAATGGTTCCTCATCCTCTTGAACAGGAGTGACAAGTGGAGTATCTCAAGGATCTGTCCTGGGACCTGTTTTGTTCAAATCTTTATCCGTTATTTGGATGAAGGAATAAAGAGAATGCTTTTTAAATTTGCAGATGATGTTAAATTGGGAGGGGTAGCAAATACAGTAGAAGACAGAATCAGGATACTGGATGATCTTGACAGGCTGTAAAAGCGGGCTAAAACAAATAAAATGAATTTCAATGGGGATAAATATAAAGTTCTGCATTTAGATAGGAAAAATCAAATGCATAATTATAGGTTGGGAGAGACTTGTCTTGGCAATAGTACGTGCAAAAAGGATCTAGGGGTCTTAGTAGACCATAGACTGAACATGAGTCAGCAGTGTGATGCGGTAGCTAAAAAGGCAAATGCGATCTTGAGCTGTATCAACAGAAGTATAGTGTCCAGATCATGGAAAGCGATGTAATCGCTTTATTCTGCTCTGGTTAGACCTCACCTAGAGTATTGTGTTCAGTTTGGGGCACCACCATTTAAGAAGGATATAGACAAGCTGGAACGTGTCCAGAGGAGGACAACGAAGATGGTGAGGGGTCTAGAGACCAAGTCCTATGAAGAAAGGCTGAAGGAGCTGGGTATGTTTAGCCAGGAGAGGAAACAACTGAGAGGTGATATGATAACCATCTTCAAGTACTTGAAGGGCTGTCATATAGAGGATGTTGCAGAGTTGTTTTCTGTTGGCCCAGAAGGTTGGACCAGAACCAACAGGATAAAATTAAATCAAATGAGTTTTTGGCTAAATATTAGGGTGAACTTCCTGACAGAGTGGTTCCTCAGTGTAACAGGCTTCCTCGGGAGCTCTTCTTCTTTGGAGGTTTTCAAACAAAGGCTAGATGGCCATCTGACAGCAATGCTAATTGTGTGAACTTAGGCAGATCATGAGAGGGAGGGCAGGAAGGGTTGCCTCAGTGCTTAGTCCTTGTGGCCCTTTCTTACACACCCAGGGAAATGCTGATTGCCACTTAGGGTCAGGCAGCAATTTTTCTTCATGCCCGTTTGTCCAGTGATCCTGGAGGGTTTTTTTACCATCTTCTTGGCATGGAGCAGGGGTCACTGTGTGTGTTGGGGGGAGGTATTTGTGAATTCCCTGCGTTATGCAGGTGGTTGGACTAGATAACCCTGGAGGTCCCTTTGAACTCTATGATTCTATGGGAACTGATTTCTGTAGTTCAGAGATCTGTTGTGATTCCTGGAGAGCCACCAGTGCCGCTTCTGTTGGGGGGCGGGTGCTGGTGGGTGACTTGGAGAGTGATAGAGGCAGAAAGAGAGAGTGATGGGTTGGGGACAGAAAGAGAAAGAGGGATGGGGGGGCAGAAAGAGAGAAGAAGTGGCAGGAATGAAGACAAGAGAAAGAGAACAGGTGGTGGGAGAGCGAAAGAGTGAGAGACAGAGAAGTAGAGGGAGAAGGGAGGAAGCAAAGGTGGGAGGAATGGGATAACTTCTCCTGCAAGTTTCTTGCAGGTCCCCACTTGTATTTTGATATTTCTGAAAATCACCTCCTGAAATATTGGGAAATCAGCATTTTTTTGAGTTTCACTGATTTCAGTGGGTGATAGACCTGGCTTCCAGGGACCAGGTCTACCCCCATTAATACTGGTGGATGACAGACATAATTTCAGAGGCCAGGTCTACCTCTGTTGATTCCAGTGGATAATAGACTTGGCATTCATAGCCAGGCCTACTCTTGCTATCAATATTACTTAAACGGAAATAATATTCCCAAGATGAATTCCTCAAACAATATACAGAGTGTCCAAATTTTGTGAAAACAATAATCTTGCCTTTTCTGAAATTATGAAATGAAATTACAATGAAAAAATTTAAAGCACATGCCCCTAGTTTATGCTGTTCTTTTTTTTACTTCAAAAAAAAGTATTCAGTTGTTCTTCATTAACATGTTATTTCTCCTTTTGTAGTAAAGGCTACACAGATATTGTGAAAATACCTGAAGGAGCAACACACATCAAAGTTCGACAGTTCAAAGTAAAGGACCAGAGCAGATTCACAGCCTATTTGGCCCTGAAAAAGAAAAATGGTGAGTACCTTGTCAATGGAAAGTACATGATCTCAACTTCGGAAACAATCATTGACCTCAATGGAACTGTCATGAACTACAGTGGCTGGAGTCACAGAGATGATTTCTTGCATGCAATGGGACATACAGGCACAAAGGAGACCCTTATAGTACAAATTCTTGCTACCGACCCAGCTAAACTAGTGGATGTCCGCTACAGTTTCTATGTGCCAAAGAAACAAGAACAAATCACAAACTCTGTTCCAAGCAACAGCAGCAGTAACAAACTGATACCATCACTCATCCAGCCCCAGTGGGTGACTGGACCATGGCTTTCTTGTTCTCGAACATGTGACATGGGCTGGCACACAAGAACTGTTCAGTGCAAAGATGGAAATGGAAAATTAGCAAAAGGATGTCTTTTGTCTCAGAGACCTTCAGCATTCAAGCAGTGCTTGCTTACTAAATGTTAACCTGTGGTTGTGTACTTGTTAAGAAAGGGTCTCATGAAGTCGTAGTCAGCAGACTGACACAAGGTCTACCCAGGCACAGAGAAAACCCAACATCAGTATACTTTCATATCTGAAGTTATCGGCAGAATCTGCCTGTTTGGACCAAATGAAGATACATACTGCTCTGAGTAATCGCAAGGTGATATTAATATGTCGAAGAAACTAAGCATTCATTGTCAAAAGCCCTCTGTATCTGCAAGTAAGAAGAGGATAAACCAGTGAAATGGTGATCATGGGCTATCTAAAGGTTACAGAATTTTCTCCCTTTTCTCACCTACCTTTAACACAGTATGTCTTTAGACAACTTGTCATACTTGCCCATGATACCCATAATATGCTCTTTGTAAATACTTTTCCTCTGGTATGTCACTTTATGTCACTTGACCTTCTTTCAGAAGACCAACAGCCTTTTTGTATGACTCAAGTGATTGACCAAAGTTTATCTGCAGCCATGAAGGACTCTTTCATCTTTTAAAAACATGGCTGTGGATCTTTTACTGGAAAATTAAGAGTTTGCTGCTTTAAAAAAAAGATTTAATACATTTTTGACAACAGGAGATACATTTCCATTCTAGGAATTTCCTGACAGTGAATTAATTTCTATATTAATGCCTTTCTTACAGGATTTTTTATTTGTGGGCACTTCTGCAGCAAGAAAAAATAGCTGCCAGTATGCTTCTTAATAAAACAAATAAAAAGAGCATACTCTGTTCTCTATTAGCAATGTAGGGGGAAAGAAATTATCAAGGGCAGAGTTTAGTATATGACCCTCATGAACTTTTGGGCATGTGCAGCTTTTGTGTATGGTATGGAAGCCAATGGAAAGAGGATTGGTGAAAAAGAATTTCACACTTGGAAATTCCATCGTTCACAGGAGAGGGATGATAAGAGGAAGATGTGGTGAGTCAGTGGCTCATGCCCTGAGTGGCAAATAATGTAAATAGTTTGAAACCTGCTCACATCTTCTTTCTCTATTAGTTTCATTGTGGCTTCCTCTGTAAATCTAACAACATATAATGTATCCATTATTTAATGGAGAAGCTAAAAGCCAAAAACGCATAAGTAATTTACTCTGCAATTTTAAGTAGAGTTATACCCTTTTCATGCCCATTGAACTGAATTCTGCTTAGTATTGCATTGTTAATGTATTTGGCAATACTTCTAATTCTGGTATTCACCAGCAGGAACCCCCAAATCCAAAGATCTGCAGATGCTCAGATTTGTACACTGTCACTTGTGTGCACAAACTGCCCATTATTATGCATTCTTTTGAACAAGTGGATTGGATCCTTCCATTAAAATGAATGGAATGTACATCAAAGGTTCCATGACTGAATGGCGGGAGATATCCATGCACAATTTCATGTCTTTGCTGAGTAATTCTTTAAAGCAAAAGAAAAGAAATTTGGAGATTTCGCATTTTTTTATATTAATGGCCACAAATAAATTAAACCACATCGAGATTTCGTAGTTATAACTAGTGCTGCCACAGAGCAAAAGGATTTTCCCCTCAGATGACAGGCAAAGGAGCTTTCCATTTTAGAAAAATATCTAATAAATACCTCACAGGAAGTCTAGAGAAATTAACTTGTAGATCATGTTTTTTATAATATGGATAAATATTATGTATGGGTATATAAAATGCCTCCTCAGTGCCTTACACAAATAGTGAAGCTATATAAGTACAGGTAATTATAACTTCTTGAATTTCCATTTGATCTTAGTTTCAGATTTTGGTAAAGTGTATATCTGGGGTTGCCAAACTTTTTGAGTCTGCAGGCACCTTTGGAATTCTGACACAGGGTGGTGTGCACCACCACAAAATGGCTGTCACAGAAGGCAGCGCCTAAAATGGCTGCCATAGGAGCCAACCACAAAATGTTAGGGAATGAAGTTATGCATAATTTCAGGGAGGAACTCTGCTTACCAGGACACTTTTTAAAATTAACATCTTGTGTAAAAATACTTCTTGCTTGCACACAGCTTATCTTCTGTCATGCTGTAAAGATCCTTTTGCTGTGGTGGCAAATTCCCAGTAACAAGACTTGGAATTCCATGAGTTCCATACAGACATACCTTGAGTGCTTATAGTCAAATTCAGGAGAACCTAAGCAATGTGGTTAATTTAATAGTGTTTGGTTACCAGAAAGACACTCCAGCTCCTGAATCACCTTCTTGGATCTGTTTGCTAGGGGATCATTCAATCTGTTTTGAGAACTATCAGTGTAGTACACACAGACTAAGTAGCAACTGTCTTGTATCTCTGCAGCAATTCCAAAAAAAACCCCACCAAACACCATTTTACATGTATAAAAAAAGAGATTTCATCTTCCTGTGGAGAAAAAGTGAAGGTCTTTCTTCGCCTCCTGACAAAAAGGGGAAGGGGAGCACTGAGGTTTAAAAAATGAGTGGAATTAGCCTCCAAAGTGATGCCAATTCATTCTTTTTACACTTCATCAAGAATAATCCTTATTTGGCACAATCTTTATGCTTAGTTTCCTCATTTCAATTTGTCTACCAGTTCCCAGTGAACAGAATGACAAGGTGCTTAAAATAAATGGGGTTAGCAATGAATCAGTTTCCCTCCCACAACAGTCTGAAAAGCTTTTGACAAAACATGATCCAGGGGAGGGGGGGGGGATATGTGTTAGATAGAACATGATAAGTAAAAGAAAAGGGGAACTCAAAAAGGAGAAACAGCTGAAGCTAAATACAGGGATTGCATGCATAAAAGTCTAAACTCTATATCAGGTGTAAATTAGCCAAAACTCAAATGAAAGCATAAAAATGTTAATTTTGTATTTTCATAATTGTAGCATGATTGTGGAACTGGTATGACATATGTACTAATCAAAAGTAATTTTGGTAAGAACCAAACACAGGGAAAAATGAAAGTGGCCTATGTGTTCTGGTCCTTTCTGTACCCTCCGTCCAGTACTTGTCTTTTCTGTTACTTTTCTAGTTCTGGCCATATTGGTTTGTGCACTCACCTAAAGTGAAATTGGTGCCAATTATGGTACTTTATAATTTCTGTCTATTCTTGAGACAGGCCAATCCCAAAGATTTACTTCCTGGTCATCTAATTCTCTGCTGGGTTACTTATAAATTCTCAGAATATTCAACTAACTGAATTGAATGTGCAAGTCACAACTGGAAGTATGGTTCTGAGCATCTCTGGATTGGGGGTGGAGCTATTCCCATTAGCTCTAGCAATAAAAGCTAGCTTTCTAACACAGTTTATACTAGAAACCAATTTGTAATCCCAAAACTGCTTGCTCTCCTTGTAATCAAGATGGCACACTGAGAATAAGTGGTTTGAAAATTAGAACTAAGATCTATTCAACATGGTCTGATATAATTATCTTCCTGTGGAAACAGTTTATCCCATGTGGGGGGGGGGAGTGGATGATCACAGATGTAAAAATATATATAAATTAAATTTTAAAAACATAAAAAGTAAAAAGCAACATAGCACTGAAAAATAAATAATTTATTGTTTTTACAAATTGGTATGTGAATGGATGTAATGAATTTATTTATACTTATTTAACATGGAATGCCAATTGTGGAAATCCTTCTATATTTAAAATGTTTTGCTATAATTTCTTTCTCTTCTTCTCTTTCTTTTTCTCTTTCTTAATTTATGCCTTATATATGAATTGAAAATACTATGTGAATTTACCAACGCACAGCACTGGTTGCTTTTATATTGTTTTTCATTTGATTTTTATTATGGAATGTGTGTGTATGTGAATGTGGTGCATGCACGTGTGAGTATGAAATCTAGGATGAATAAAGATATTTGGGTGTATGGACGTGTGGCTGTGTCACATCTATAAAGATACAGAAAGCACATGCATACATAAATATGTATGTACCTGTATATTTACACATATTTTTCAACTATATATTTTTTCCTTTCAAACAAACCTACTTTGCAATACATTCACAAAACGTTTACCTATATTTACAGGATGTAATCAGAGATATGTTAAGCACTTCTAAGGGCACTCCTATAAAAGTCATTTTATTATTCTGCCCAGGTGGATGCTCATGCTATCTGAGGCTTTCTTCTGATGCTACTTTAGCCAGCATAGTTATTGCTGGAATGGAGATCATAGGACACTGCCAGTCCCATCCAGAAGTAAGCCCTATTGAATAGAAGTAAGTAGGATTCTGAGTAGAGCTGCTTAGGATCGCTCGCTGGGTGAAATATTTCCACTATGGTTCATGCAGATGTTAACCGCTGGCAATCTACCAACCTCTTTAAAAATGAGTGGGTGGCTAAGAGTGGTTTGGACTACGTGCACAGTATAATCCTAAACACTTCTGTGTCAACCTGTCGCTCCATTCTCTTAGTTCCAACTAATTGCTAATGGCGTCAGACATTTGAAATGTTCAAGGATTTTTAAGAAATGGCCACAAGACATGAAAACTACCACCTCTGCAACAAAGCTATTATGCATCTATACATTGTAAAAAAGTTGAAGAAACTGGCTTCACTGGCAGTGGGATTGGGCATTAAATAATAGTGGGCATATAAGGAAAACTCAGTCACTGATTTAATGCTGTGAAGAATTCTGCATAGATCATTCTACTGACAGCTTTCCACAAAACAAGCATCTCAGTTTCCCTCATAATAATGATGCCACGAAAAAATATATGAAAAGCCCTCCATTACTGAGGCTGCAGGATTCAGTAAAAAATCTAGAAATTTAAAGGCCAAGGACTGCAATTTATTTATGTAGACCAAATTATCAGTGTATTTTTTTTCCAATACATGGCACTGTCAAGAAAGGGGTTTAATGAGCTTTTCCTCCCATGTTCAAATTTTAATTTGTTTTGTGTACCTGCTATTGCAAAATATTAGCGTTCTAGCATTCACAAATAACGTCTAATGCTTTGGTTTTCCTAAGTACTTTCTATATAAATCTGTATACTTAGTCCTTCCAGAATGTAAAAAACATGCAGGGAAAATGTATTTCTCTTAAAGTCTATTCTTACGTGTTTACACTAATCGTTGGGACACTGAATATTTGTGTGTGAATACCAACAAAACACCCTGACCTGGACAGACCAGGCTAGCCTGATCTTGTCACATCTCAGAAGCTAAGCAAGGTCAGTCCTGGTTAGTACTTGGATGGGAGGCCACCAAGGAAGTCCAGGATTCCTACACAGATGCAGGGACTGGCAAACCACCTCTGAACCTGTCTTGCCTTGAAAACCCTATGGGGTCACCATAAGTCAGCTGTGACTTGACGGCAGTTTCCACCCACCACCAGCTGAATAATTAGATATATACATAAATGTATATAATTATTTCCCTTGTATTTATAAAAACTCATATTGTATATATGGGTGAGCAAGTATCTCATGCATTGTATACAGGTATTACTTCTACATCAATCTGTGTCCAGAAGAAACTTAACTGGAGTTGACAATCCTTATAATTGTGTGGGAAGTGAATGCAAAATGCATTGTACAATTCATCGTGCAAGATTTATATTTTGTACTGTAAACGTAACAGCACTAAACAGCAAAACTCATTTTTTTAAAAAAGACAGAGCAATTGTCTTATTAAACATTATACCAAATGTCAGTGTTCAGGGAAATTCTAACATATGATAAATATTTTAAATCTGACATCAAGGATGATGAGTGATAAAAAGAGAGGAAGACTGGAATTTTCTAGGTATCTGTAGATTTAAAATAATACATAAATACAGGGGTCTTGTTGTAGAAAAAGAGCTGCCGGAGCTCATTAGCATAACTCATTAGCATAACTTATTTGCATATGCCACGCCCCCTGACATCACCGGAAGTGACAGAAGGCCACACCCCCTGACATCACCGGAAGTGTGTCAGAAGGCCCGGCTACTTACCCTCCTGCTTCATCCTCATTCCCAAACGGAATGAGGATCGAAGCAGAGGGCGGGGTAAAGAAGGGGGCGGGGCTTCACCACGTGACCGCCCCGCCCCCTAGAGGTTCTCTTCCGGAGCTCCGTACCTGAGAGCTCCCCCCCGACTAGAGCCCTGCATAAATATTACGTACTTTGGGGAGCATCTTAAAAGCCAGTAGGCTCAGTCCTGCTGCCCTGGTAGGATTTTTTGACTTAAAACATAAATGGCTAGCCTGTGTTACGTGCACCATACACTCTATGAGCTGCAGTAGTTTGTGGCTGTTCTAGACAGAAACAGAAGGGTCCATGTGCTTACACACTGTGGCATGAAATCAGGTTTGCCCTCCTGCTGGACTACACTGGAGTGGTACTGGCTCATACTTTGCACTTGAGGTCTGCCCCCAGGACTGGCCAATTCTGTACAGCAGCTTCATGACTTTTTCTTTACAATCTCTGGCTAAGGAAATTCCCCATATGCTTTCAGCAACGTTTTCTACTGGTCAATCATTCTACAGTAGAACTCCTGATACCAACTGAAACCTAAATCAAGCAAATTTCTCTTTTCCCAAACTATACACACACACTCATCATATGTGCACACACACCTTCCCACAACACTGTCCATATGGTAAATGTGGAATTATTTCAGGCAGGTCATATGTATTCCAAATCCCTTCACCCTCTTTGTTTCGTTATTCTAAAGTCTTTTACAGATTACAAATTCCTCAGGGTGTGTCCAGGTCTATCACAAGGATTTTCGACAAGACATGTTTTGCAGGTTCTCCACTAGAAACCAAGTTTCTAGTCATTTGGGGATCTGATTCAGATGAGGACAATGAAACACATGAGGAGACGGGGCTTATGCTTTCCTAAGCTATTTCCCTGATTTGGTTGGGGATGCCATTTGCCCCACTGGGATAACCTGTGTGTACCCCATCAATGCATGTGTATCTCCATGGGACAAATGGGGCAATTTCAAGTTGAGAAAACCATACAGGGAAAGGCATAAGCCCTCTCTCCTCATGTGCTGCAGCTTCAATATAAACTGGAAGCCCTATGCACTTGAATATTGAATTTCCAGTGGGGAACTTTGAATACGTGTCTGATTATAAGCCCCTTTGGTGGACCTGAACATAACCCAAGGCCCTCTTATGAGTTCCTCCATTATTCTGTCAATGCAGTCAGCAAAACTGAACTGTACTCCAGGTAAGAAAAACATTACTGCTAAGTAGTATGGTGCTATGTCCTTCAGTGTCTTCCATACAAAGCTGCTGTTGATACCACCCAAAATAGATTTTTCCATTACCTGCTCTTATATGAAACATTTCATTATCAAATATTTGTGCAGCCAATGTACTCTGTAATACCTTGCACTGCAGTTTTATATGTTTATCAGACAATATAAAGACACATTAGAAACTAAAGTGTGTATCACTAACTTTTATTTTTATTTAGAAAAATGCCTTATCAGACAGAATTAACATTGGAGAACACTACTGTGTCAGCCAGTTTACAAAAATTGTATTTGAAATTCATTGTATGAGATTTGTACTGTACCACAATACATTAAAGGACAACGCCTTGTTCTGTAAAACTATTATGACCTACGTGTAAGTGACCAGCTGTAATCTTAACTGAGTTTGTGGCTTCAGTTAAAATAATAAACTGTGTCATATAGGCCTGAGTGGCTTCTGTAAATGATATTTGTCTTTCTTTTCTGCTGTAAACTGGTAACATGGTTTCTGTTTACATCTGCACATTTATGCCTTCCTGCATCTTACTTATAAAAGAGGAGGAAGAAGTCAGGGGACCACACCTGCTCCGGCAACCAGAAGAAGACGGGGACCAGGGCCATGGGTGGCAGTGGTCAGTAATGGTGTGATGTTACTTCTGGGAAACCCCCAAAAGTGATGTCATACCTCTAGGAAGCACTGGGGGACTGACAGCCGTGGGAAGACGATACACATAATTTGTCTCATAGAAGCAATGGGCTAAATGAATTCCCAGACCGTTTACTTTTTTCACTCAGCCTCCTGAAGTTTCAGGTTATTCTTCAAATGATTTGACTAAAGTTCACAAGGATAGAATTAATGATTTAGAAAATATGAATATGGAAGAAATCTTGGATTTTCCAAAACGTTTGGAACATACCTCCGAATTTTAGAGGTATGTCTTAATGTTTTAATCCATTTACAAGAGTACTTTTATATTCAGTTTTAATTTATAACTAACTTGAGGCAAAATAGAAATATATCCATAAGTTCTATTAAAGAAAGCAACAACATTTATAAAGATCCGTTCTTTATTAATTCAGTATAAAGGTATGCCTTTTGTATTTTGGTACAATGACTTTGATCAGGGGTCATTTCATAGAAAAAGAGCTGCAGGAGTTCATTAGCATAACTTATTAGCATATGCCACACCCCCTGACATCACTGGAAGTGTGCACCAGCCCCTCTGACAGGCAGAAGCACCTGGGATCCATTCTTTCCCCCCTCTCCCTTCCCTTCGCCTCCAAGTCAGGCGAAGGAAAAGGGGAGGGGGGGATCTCAGGCGCTTCTGCCTGACAGAGGTGCTGGCGTGCCCACAGCCAGCCTGGGTGAATTATAGAATCATAGACTCATAGAGTGGGAAGGGACCACCAGGGTCACCTAGTCCAACCCCCTGCACAAAGCAGGAAATTCACCAATACCCCCCCAAACCCCAGTAACCCCTGTTCCACACCCAGAATATGATTTTAAAAACCTCCAGAATCACTGGGGGCCAAACTGGCCTGGAAAAAAATTGCTTCCTGGCCCCAAAGTGGTGATCAGCATTTCCCTGGGCGTGTAAGAAAGGGCCACAAGAACTAAGCACTGATGCAACCCTTCCTGCTCTACCTCTTGTGATTTGCCTAAGTTCACACAATCAGCATTATGATCCTTTTAAAGTTGAAAGCATGCTATAAATGCAAAGGACTATTTGTAAGATTATCTGTAAGACACAAGACCAGGACGCATCTCACTTCTGGCAATCACTTGGAGAGACCCTATCACTCAGCTTCCATTGCCCCCCACACAGCCCACACTGGAATAAGAACATAATATCAGGCTATAGCACATTGCAATAAAGCCCCTACAACTGTATACAGAAATACTGAGCTTCCCTACCATTTGCCACAACTAGCCCACCACACAACCAGGATCAAGACTCCTAAGAGGACCAACAGACAGGCATACACTCTTTTGAGAAACGGAGTATTACATTACAACACCTCTGGAACATTACAGATCAGTAGAGGCAGCACTGCACAGTGGTCAGAGTTGCAAATTGTTGTGGGGACACTCAGGTTTGTATTCTCACTCTGATGGCTGAGTGACCCCGGGCCAAATCTCCCCTTCTCTACCTAACCTACCCCACAGGGTTGTTGTGAGGATGAAATGGAGACTCGTGGGCAGGGTCCCCAGCTTCCCTGGTAGGAACACTATGTTAAGAAATCTCTCACAATTATGCAGCCATAGCAGGCAGGAGGGAAGGAGGCAAATACCTCCAGTGTCAGAGACTTGTACAGGAAGAGTCAAACTTTGGGGACTCACCCGTACACCAGAGGGCCAAGGCAGCAGGAGGCAAGAAGCCTGGGCAAGCTGGGCTCCTCCATGCCTGGTAGAAGATGAGGTGCAGACGCAAGAGGTGGGCAAGCAGAAGAGGCACTCAGCCAGCCGCACAAGCTGTGTGCAAAGAAACTCCCGCCGCCCCAAGCTTCAGGGCTGCCTCGTTAAAGGAGTGCGGAGGCCAGACTCGCACATGAGAAAAAGCAAGCTCAGGGTTCGTGGGTCGCATTTTGGGCTGTGGAAGAGGAACCGGCTCCATTCCTGGAGTTCTCTCGAGTTCCTGTGCCTTTGGTTTTGGTTTTTGCCAATCTGCCTCCCAAGACTGCTCCAGGTTCTCCGGCCTGAGGGCCGCTGGGGGCGGGGCCCAAGTGCTCATTACTTGTGGAGCTGAGGCTCAATGTCTCCAGCTGCTCCGCCACCTTCCCTTCCCTTGGTTTGCTCAGGGAGCCCGAGCAAGCCAGCTGATGAAGGGAAGAAGAGGCGGTTTAAACCACCTTCCCTTCCCTTGTCTTGCTCAGGATCCCCGTGGCTGCATAGAGCCCGAGCAAGCCGGCTGCTGGAGGGATGTGCATTCGGTTCGTCTGAACCAAATGGACCCCCGATAATGGCCCATTGGGCCCCTTTCAGGCTGCTGTGGGCCAAATCAGATTCTCTGATCTGAATCGTCTTCCCGCAGTTCTGCCCCATTATATCCTAAGGGCCATTGAAGTCAATGGCGAAAACATAGGGTATATTCTGGGAGCTGGAGGGGAGGGGGTTTGAGGGAGAGGCTCCAAAATTGCACGTTAGCCGCTGGAGCCTCTACCCAAGATAAATTCCACGTTTCAGGAACATTGAACCAGGGGGTTCAATTCTACAAGCCCCCAAACAGGTTGCCCCATCCCCTCCATTTTTCTCTATAGAGAACAATGGAGGGGATAGGGGGAACCTGTTTGGGGGGCCGTAGAATTAGACCCCCTGGTTCAATGTTCTTCAAACTTGCTTGGTATCTTGGGGAGAGGCTCCAGCAGCTACCCTACGAGTTTGGAGCCTCTCCCTCAAACCCCGTCCCCTCCAGCCCCCAGAATATACCTTATGTTTTTGCCATTGACTTCAATGGCCCATAGGATGTAATGGGGCCGAAATTGACTTTCGGCTGGCACTTTTTCAGGCCGGGCGTTCTAGCGGGGAGCCTGAAAAAGGAGGGGGGTGGCTGTGCAGGCTGTTTTTCAGCCCTGGTGCTCCGACACGGAGCCTGAAAAAGGCGGCCATAAATTTTTAAAGAGCCCCTGCCGAGAGCTGGGGGAGCCAGAATGCTGCTCGGACATCATACGCGAGAGGTGGAATTTGCCCCCATAAGTTCAAGGCCACCACCCCGGGGCTCAGGGAGGTGAGGGAACATTTCACCCCCACCCCACCGTGTCCCAACTGATGGCTGGTGGGAGCAGGGGGCAGGGCTTATGTGCCTGCCCCCTGGGCTCCTGACTGGCGGAGCAGTGCTCCGGTGTGCTCCGGCAGGAACCGAGGCCTGACTTTGATTCAACAGACCATTTCCATGAATAGAAGGATTTCTATATGCAGAGCTCAACATTTTAACTTCTCCCTTCCAATGCAGTCCAAAATAACATGAACTGCTACTCCTGTAATGCAGGGGATCTACAGAAACAGCATTTTCAGGGCTCAGTTTGGGATGCAGCAGGATGGGAGTAAGTGAATAACTTGCAATCCACAGACAAATCCTTCTGTCTGTGGAAAAGCTTGCTTGGATCCTACCTAGTATTTTAATGAAATTAATATAGAAGACCTGTTGTACTGTGAAGATGAGGGCAAGACGTTAAGTTCCGAAAGGTTGTGAGTTCAATTCCAGTTTGGTATTATTTTGCTTAACTAGATGTATACCTAACAGGCCTTCTCAAATGCAATGGTAAACAGGAACCTGTATCCTTTGGTTCCATGGAGTCAGGGATGCCTACATATGATGCTGACCTCCACATTACCCTTATACAAAATAAGACTTCAGCATACCTTGCAGGTAGAGTTGTTAACCTCCAGGTGGTGGCTGGAGATCTCCTAGAATTATAACTGGTCTCCAGGTAACAGAGATCAGTTCCCCTGGAGAAAATGGCTGCTTTGGAAGTTGGTCTCTATGGCATTATACCGTTCTGAAGTCTCTCCCCTCCCCAAACCCCATTTTCCCATGTTCCACCTCCAAAATCTCCAGGAATTCCCCAACCCAGGCCTGGCAACCCTAATTGTAGGAAATGTCCCAGAGTTGGTCTCTGAAAGTATACTCGAGTTCCCAGACCCCCAATTTTTGGGGCTTCTACCAAACACCAGCCAGCTGGGCCACCCTGGAACAGCCCCGCCCCCGAACAGCGACATTGCATGGCAACATCCCCAATGCAATGATGTCACACAGAAGCCCAGTTTTAACCATAGAGTCTCCCCAAAAAGCAGAGTGTTGCCCCCTGTTGACGACACAATGATGTCACTTCCATGTGCTGTTTGGAAGCGACTTCTGGGTGTTTGGAAGTGACATCACAGCATCATCAATGCTCTAGGAAGCTTGTTACCATATTTAGTTGTTTCTTTTATATCCCACCTTTCTTCCCAATGAGGACCCAAGGCAGCTTACATCACTCTTTC
>NW_015170319.1:249668-253937 GCF_001447785.1 Gekko japonicus | reverse complement strand
CTCTTTCCTCCTCCATTTTATCTTCGTAACAGCCCTGTGAAGTAGGATCAGCTGAGAATGTGTGACTGGCCCAAGTTCATTCGATGAGCTTCCATGGAATATTGTGTATTCAAATGTGGGTTTTCCAGATCCTAGTCCAAAACTCTAACCTCTACACAACTCTGTAGAGAGTGGTGGAATCCCCAGAGTGTATCTGACACCATGATGTCACTCCAGGCCCAGCTGATCTCTCTTGTGCCATGTTCAATGCTTTTTAGACGAATATTTCAGACAGTTTACTAGAAGGTAATTTCAGTAAACCCTATTTAGATTGTCCCAGAACTGCTATCTGACAAATAGGTAAGCCACAGACTTTCATTCATACATTGATCCAGTAGCTCAAATCCTACTAATCTGGATATAACATGGGGAGCGGGTGATTTACACTGAGGGTGATCCTACCTTTGAATAGTACAGTATGTCACGCTTGACTACTCTCAGCTATGCACGGTAACAGAGACAGAGGCCTACCACACAATTCTTTTGTTGCATATACCACCGAAAACTTTGGAGGACTAGTCGTTCTCTTATTTCCCTGGTGAACGCAGCTCAAAGCGCTTTCATATTTTGTCCAGAAATAATAGGACTACACCTTTGCAATGTGGGCTGAATGGAATGCTTTCCCAATTCCCAGTTCTATTTATGTGGCAAAATAAGGTCTACCACCCATCCAGTTGCTCTCCAGCCAACATTTCATTTGAAGTGTGTATTAGCCTTTTTAGTTTCAGCCTTGTTCATGCCATACTTACTGTGAGGGGAATGGAGACAAGAACAGCTGTTGAGAGTCTTGTTTCAATCTCCATATATTATCTATACCTGTGGATACAGCTTCCTTTGATAGGAATCTAAGCTATGAAAAGATTTTGAAAGGAAATACCAACAGAACGAACAGTCAGATTCCAAAACATAGCAATGTAAATTTAGCCTCTTCCTTTCAAAAGGAGGAGGTGAAATTGTGGGTGTTTTCTTTGCAAATCTCAGTCTCTTCATGCAGGCAAGAAACCATTGGTTTAACATCAATGTGTTGTGTTTTTTAAAAAAAATCTGAACTAAATACTTCGGTCATTAGTTCATTTCTTGTGTGTCAATATTCCTCTAACACATAGCTAAACATTACACACAAATGCGTGTAAGAAAATTCAGCAGCTTTTTTTCTTTTAGCAAAAAGAAAAAAACCTGCTTTTGGAGATGGAAATTTAGAGTGGAGAAATAATATATGCTTCTTCTTTATGCCAAATAGCGCACACGCATGCAAACTGTGTTCTTCCCCACCCCAGGGTTCCAAATGTGTTTGTGATGGACAGTACACATTTGGACTCCTGTAGTGGAAAAGAAATGCAGGGGGAAGGGTTCAAGCTGGAAACATGTAGTGAGAAGATTATTCATGTATCTAAAATACTTCTATGCTGCCTTTCTACTCAAATGGGATTCTCAAGGTGGCGACCATTAAAACAACATTTAAAACAAAGGGAATAGAAAACAATCCAGTAATAACATAAACATGCATAACACCAAAATCAGTGAGGAAAAACAATAGCAGTTATTGGGGGTATGCAAAAAAAAAAGTCTTTACCAACTGGCAGAAGGCAGCTATAGAGAGAGACAGACAAATCTCCCTGGGGAGGGAATTGCAAAGTTTTGGCACCACAGCTGAGAAGGACCTTTCTTGGGTTGCCCCTGTCTAGTCTCAGATGGCAGGAGCACCTGAAGCACGGCCTCAGAAGATGACCAGATTGTTTGGGTAGGTTCATACAGGACAAAGAGGTCCTTAAGGTATGCTGGCCCCAAACCATATAGGGCTTTAAAGGTCAATTACAGCACCTTGAATTGGGCCCAAACACAAATTGGAAGCAAAGTATAGATATTTAGTTGTTGTAGATTTTCCGGGCTGTGTGGCCGTGGTCTTGGCACTGAAGTACCTGACATTTTGCCAGCAGCTGTGACTGGCATCCTCAGGGGTATACCACAGAAAGATGGAGTACTCTCTGTGTCAATGGCTGAATATAGCCTAACTCAAACAGGACACAGCATCTTATTCCAAGACACTGAAATGCTGGACAACACATTCAATTACCATCTCAGATTACACAGGGAAGCAATTGAAATTCATAAACATAAACACACTTTCAACAGGAAATAAGAGAGTTTAAAAATAAATAGGGCATGGTTTCCTGTCCTAAAAACACAAAATGCTCTACATCTTACAACAGCACTACAGAAGATTAGAATTTCAACAGCCAATCCATATACAAAAGAACCTCCTCACAGGAAAGCTCCTCCATTAGCATGCCACAGCCTGGGGAACTTCTACAAGATAATGACTCAGCCCTACCCCACCTCCTGAGTAGATATAAATTACCTGCCTAACATTTTTCTTCTCGCATTGACACATCCCTGAGGTACAAAACCCATGAGGCCTTCGGATTCAGTAACTGAGGTTTCATGCCAGCCACCATGGTGGTTCATTGTTTTGTGTACATTTAGATCTACTTGCTTCAGTTGTGGTTCCTGTCAGTATTTGTATCCATAACAGACTGCTCAACTGGTGTGAAACTGTGATGGTGGGGGATGTACAGTGAATCTACTGGATGGAGTCCTCTTTCAGCTCCAGCTTCCAATTTGGCAGACATGTCTAAACGGTTGTGCGGCACTCATTGTTGGGTATTAATCGAGAACAGTGCCTGGGCTGTAGATGAATGTAAATAGCACATCCATTTCTTTATAGTAAAACTGATACTAGTTGTATTCTTTCTAGCAGGCGATGTCTGATAATGGATAACATGACCATGAAGTCCTTCTAGAAACAAGCAAAGCATCAAAGCTTCCAGGTTCCTGGAACTGTATAGATGAAGTATTCAGTAGCATATCATGGGAGGGGTAGGGGGGTGCAGTCCACCCAAGGTGCAGCTTGAGGAAGGCCTTTGAAGGAGGCCCTTGAAGCCAATGTCATGTTGCATTCAGCCAAACATCTTTCTTTTTATTTTTAAAATGCAATTCTGACTGCAGCCACTAGGGGCACAGGGAAGTCACAGCATAGCAATAAGCATTCTAGGATCAACTACCCATCTTAATCTGCAAGCACAGACATAAACTATGGAGGGGCTTGGGGCCCAGGCCTTCCCTGAATTTTTCCAGGAGAGACTGAGCCTCCCCTGGCCGACCAGTGCCTGGCATAGGCATAAACTATGGGGGGACTTGGGGGCCTGGCCTCCCCTGAATCTGTCCAGGGAGACTGAACCTCCCCCAGCCAACCAGTGCCTGGTAATATTGAGTTTAAAACTTTCCTTTGGGCTCACTTTTTTTCTTCCAGGCTCACTTTCTTACAGATGCTAATTGAGCTAGCAGGATAGACAATGGGATTGTTAAACATCCCCCTTCTACCCCCCTCTTTTCTCCTAGCATGGAGGTGTCAAATGCTAGTCTTTAGGAAGTCAGATCTCTGCCTTTACCTCAGTGGGGAAAAAGATCTGATAACATTCCTTGCCACAGGAAGAGAAGGTCTCTTGCAGCTGAATCCATCAGGAGACAGACCTCTGATCTGAGGTCTAGGGAAGGTGGCCATTTTTTTCTATCAGCTGGCATAAAAATCTGAAGGCACTTGATATTATAAATAGTAAGATCTGCAAGGGTTTTTGGTTGTATCTTTGCTCTCTCTAGATTAATAACCAAGGTTTTTGATATCTAGAACATATCAATCCTTGAATATGTTTGGTGTCTATTGGAAAAGAAAGTATAGTCCTTAATCCTGCCTCCCTCCACTCACTTTCAGTGTAGCAACAGTCAGCCTGCAAAGCCTCTGTTGTGCCCGATATACTTGCTGGGCTCCAACTTACATGTGGGGGGAAAGTGTGTCTCTATTTTATTTTACTTGGGTCTATATGTCCTTGATCGAGAACATAGGGGTTTTTTTCATGGTTTTTTTCAGCCACTCCTAAACTCTTCTTTCAATTTCAATTTCATTTTAAAATTGTAAGCCCATCTGCATGAACAAGATGGGGGAGGCATGCAGATCAGAGGCTCTTAAAATTTTCTTTTGCTCTGTGTGCAACCCAGAGAGAACACTGGCAAGGAATGTGCATTCTACATGTTCACACTCTTCATTTTGCTGTTACTTAAAATGGTGTGGTACAGTTTCAAAGAGGCCACCAACTGGGATGTACTAAAAGGAATGACAGGATTGCCCACTGGAAACAATGGGAGAGGCTTGAAGGCCCACTGGAGATAATTAGA
>NW_015170319.1:215887-249650 GCF_001447785.1 Gekko japonicus | reverse complement strand
TGCATGGGCTCCACTGAAATACATTGCAGCTCAAAAAAAAAATTGCAAAGAAAATATGGAATGGTTTTTCCATTAAGGTCTTTGGGTCCAGAAAGGTTACTCTGGAACTGGAATGACAGCCCCCAGAGTGGAAAGACACTCCCTAGGAACAGAATCTATGCTCTGGGACCATAAGGACATCCCCCCCCCCCCCAAGTGGCATGATGGTCCCTAAGAAGAGAATCTGTGCTCTGGGACTGGAATAAGAGGTCACAGATTGGAATGATGATCTCTAGCAATAGAATCTGTGCTCTGGGACTGGAATGACAGGTCACAGGGTGGGATGACAGCCCCTGGGATTAGCAGAAGTGTTCTGGGACTGGAATGACAGCCCTCAGAGTGGAATGATAGTCCCAGAATGCTTCTGCAAGTCCCAGGAGTTGTCATTCCAGTCCCAGAACACTTCTGCTAATCCCAGGGATTGTCATTCCACTCTGGGGGCTGTCATTCCAGTCTCAGAGCTCTGAGAAGATTGCTACTACTCTAAACACTGTACATTGCTCAGAAATTGAGTACACAGCAACTGTTTTGTATTCTGCCCTGGCTCAGAGACTCCAGCCATGCATTTACCAAATGAAGGCATCTGTGATGCCACAATTTAGTAAATTTCAGTACAAAGTCACCCTCATGAATAAGGCAGAAACAAGACTCCTGTAAATGAATGTCCAGGAAAACTTTTAGGGAAACTTTTAAAATGTTGCCCTACAGGCTTTTCTGTGTTTTCTCTCTTACTGCCAAATTTGTGACCATTAGTTTTTCCAATGCACATGGTATGTATATTTGGAGATCTTAAAGTGACTATTCTAAAAGTGAATTTTAAAAACAGGACACAGCAGGAGAATGCTGAGATACCACTATAACCACTGACCAACTCCCACTTTTTCTTGGGTTTAGCCCAGCCCAGGGGCATTGCTGGGGAGGTTCCCAGCTCCCCCTAACTTTCTGGGGAGCTCCTCCCTAAATCCCACATGGCTCCACATACATAGATAGTGACAATGGCCTGTGACATCACTGGCTCCTCCCTATGATGTCACTGGGCCCCAGTTCTTTTAAAGACCTAGCATAGCAATGTGGCATGCCTCTGGCCCAGCCCCAGCCCCTCCAGGAAAATAAAAAGTCTATGCTCCTGTCTGCAAAACTGAAGTAATCATGCTTACTAAGCCCAACAACCAAGCCAGGACACTGATAGCTGCTACAGTAACTGCCAGCCTGCAAGTCATTTCTCTCTTCCTTTCCTTGCACCCAGCTCAGCCAGATCTTGCAAAGCAGTTGTTAGGGTGTTGCAGCAAGATAAAACAACCTTTCCCTCTCTTAATTTCTCTCCTTCTTTTCCACACTTTTCTCATTCATTTCTGTCTTTCTTCACCTAATTTTCCCATGCCCCCTCCCTTTATTTTCACTTCTTGGTCTCAAAACCTTCTCATCCCTATTCTGCTTGGTGAAAGAATGTATTTAAGAGTAGTATAGTAGCAAACGTTTGTTAATATTATGAACAGAAAGGGGAAAAGTTAATAGTTCCCCATGATGTAACAAAGTAGGAAAAAGATGATTCTGTCCTCCACCACTCTTTACATGCATCATAATGGAACATTAATCTGTTTTAGTGGTTATACTTGTGGAACAGAAGTTGCAACTCCCAGTTCAGGCACTGGATCATTAAACACTATTGTGCTGGTGGAAGGTCTCATAGCCCTTTGTAAAGGCTACTTTTCTATATGACAAATGATGTAATTTTTAAGAATATCATTAAAAATTAGATGTAGACCATACCCAGTCTTTCTCTCCAGTGGGGACCCAAAGCTGCATTGTTCTCCTGTCCTCCATTTTATCCTCACATCACCCTTGTGAGGTAGGTCTGGCTGAGAGTGTTTCCTCTTCCATGGTGGGTTGGGGATCTGAGTATTAGAGGCACATGACAGGTTGCTTAAAAGCTCTCCCAGTACATGTTGTCTGTCATGAAGATAACCTAGTTCAGGGTGTTCCAATTCCCTTCATTTCTGGCACTGTAACTTCCATCATCATTCTTGTTATTGTCCAGTTTTCAAACATGTAGCTTTATTTTCTGAGTTATGCCTGCCATAGAGAACCTTACCTTCAGTTGCAAATAGTGGTGGTGGTTTGCCTCACCTGGGCCAGGATTTTCCCATGCCTTTCAATTTTGCCCATGGAACTCCCACAATCACCTTGAAACTGGTGGCCAGTTTGGAGTCTTCCAGCTTTATTCTCTGATGAATTATGCCTGCCAGTGTGGTATAGTGGTTGAATGTGTCGGACTAGCATCTGGGAAATCCAGGTTCAAATCCCCACTCTGCCATGGAAGCTTGCTGGGTGACCTTGGGTCAGTCACACACCCTCTCAGCCTAACTGACCTCACAGGGTTGTTGTGAGGATAAAATGGAGAAGAGGAGAATGATGTAAGACACTTTGGGTCCCCACTGGAGAGAAAGGTGGGATATAAATAAACTAAATAAATAAACAAACATGAGCAGACAGGCCAATTCTTTTATTACTATAGATTAATGGTAACAGCAAGCCAGTGATTTGTCCATTTTGTTATGATATTTGGTTTGGATCAGGGTCATATGGGGGGAGGGGCAGATGGAATCTTTGTCCAGGGGCCCATGGTGGCTCTTGGCAGCCCTGTGATTGCAGTAGATCATTTCCACCCTCAAAATGGAGGAGCAAGGCCAGCAGCCTGCAAGATCCAGTTCCCCCTTTTGAAGTCATAAAAAGAGATGAGAGCATGGTACAGTGATGTCTTTCTTAGTACAAGATCCTGATAGTGGAGAGTCACATTATATTCTTGTAAGAAAGTACTTCTTTACTCATTGT
Source organism: Gekko japonicus (assembly GCF_001447785.1). Lineage (NCBI taxonomy): Eukaryota > Metazoa > Chordata > Lepidosauria > Squamata > Gekkonidae > Gekko > Gekko japonicus. Next base: position 246,779 of record NW_015170319.1, on the reverse strand, counting down.
GGGATTAAATTGGCAGCAGATGCAGTGACGGCCACTAGCTAGTGGGATTTAAAGGGGATTAGACAGATCTGTAAAGGAGAGGTCCAGGAACAGCTTCTAGCCACGTTGCTACCAGCCAATCACAAAATGACGTTAAGTTGCACAAAATACTGGGAAGTTCCAAGCCAAGCAACCTGCAACAGAGGCAACTGCTTCTGAACGGGCACTCCCAGAAGAGGCAAAGGTGATGCCTCTTCTTCAGAAGTAGCTCCTGCATCCAAGATGTGAAAAAAAGCAATGATTGGCTCTTTGCTTTGGGAGAATAGGTCATGTTTAGTTTCAGATTCCAAAGAAAGGGGATAGTTACAGGGTAGTCATGTTGGTCTGCAGTAGGAGAACTAGATTCCAGTCCAGCAGCCCCTTAGACACCAACAAGATTTTCAGGGTATGCACTTTCAAGAGTCAAAGCTTGCTTTATCAAATATTTGTCTGGTATCTGACATCTCATATCGGATGAAGGGAGCTTTGACTCTCGAAAGCTTCTACCCTGAAAACCTTGTTGGTTTCTAAGGTGCTGCTAGACTGGAATCTAGCAAAGGAAAGGTAGTGTATTCCTTCTGCATGGCCACAAGAAGAGCCCACAGACCTAAGAAAGTCTTAATTCATGGCCACGCCACAAGCCATCCTTATCTTGCTTGGTGATAGGATATATTTAAGAGTTCTACAGTAGCAAACCCTTGTTAATATTATGAACATAAGGCTGAGGTTTGCTGGGCACTGTACATTGCACTGGTGCTGCTGGTGCTGCTGGTGCTGCTGGGCTTCCCCCCCCCCACCCCCACCCCACCCACACACCTTGTTTGGACTGTGTTTCTGTACTTGACATCAGCTGCCATTGCCATAATGGCACTGGGTTCTGCTGGGCAATCTGTGGTTGCACAGGTACTGCTGAGTACTCTGTATATTGCACTGGTTCTGCTATGCTTGTAAAAATGTCCCCCACCTTCAGTTTCTTCTGCAGGGATTCTGTAGCTTGACTTTAGTCCTTTGGAAACAATTGAGGATGGGTGCACCTTCTTTGGGAAGTAGTGTGTTTCTTAACACCCAGTCTGGTAAAGTTTGCAATCAGTATTTTGTGATGCTTTGGCTAGTGTTTGTTAGCAAAAGTTAGTACAAAGGCTGACTCCTAGCTCTCAAAAATGCCTTATAGATGTTTGGGATGGTCAGCTCCTGGGCTTCAAAATGGAGAACAGAAGCCCTCCCAAGTGCCTACTCAGAACATGAGTGGTGTGATGGTTGTGGGTTTATTGCCATCAAGTCACAGCTGAGTTAAGGTGACCCTGTAGTTTTTTCAAGGCAATAGAAATTCAGAGGTGGTTTGCCATTGCCTGTCTCCACATCAGCCCTGCTTAACTTCTGAGATCTGAGTAGATCATGCTGTCGGGCTAGGCTGAGAGTAATTGGTATGAAGTTAAGTAAAATAAAATTTTCACTGTCTGCCTTTCTCTTTGGCCACTATTATTATTTGTTTTATTCCATGATTATTACTGAAAATAATTTTGTCATATAGTGAAGGGGCCCTACCTAGCCTGATCTTGTCAGGTCTCAGAAGCTAAGCAGAGGCAGGCAATGGCAAACCAGCTCTGAACATCTCTTGCCTTCAAAACACTACAAGGTCACCATAAGTTAGCTGTGACTTAACAGCCAAAAAAAAAAAAAAAAGAGGAGGGGGATGTTAAAATTATAGGCTAGGTATGCTAGTTGAAGTATTTGTTTCTAGGAGGAATACATGTGACAGAGATACCGTATTTAACAAAGTAATCTCTCAGTGAGGCCAGAGAGGAAATGCATGACTGATCCTTCCATCTTGAGATCACATCATCTTAGAATCAATGATGAGGTCGGCCTCAAGGAATTTTTTTCATTACACTGCAGAATGCAAAATGTCAATAGTGGGGCATAGGCACCCTGGTTTCTTGGGGGCTGTATGCCTACAAAAATAGTCTTGGATTCTTCATTAAATTTACCCATAGATACAGCTGTCTCCTCAAGTTCTCCACAACACTGAGATCACAGGACATCCGGTTTGTGGATTGGCGATGGTGGTCGCTCTCCCCGGACCTCGGGGGAGCGATTAGCACACCAGTGGCGTGGAGGGGTGTTACCTCAAGTGGCACCTCCATAGATCCTTTGTGATAGACTCCAGGCCAGAGGGCTTTTGAGGGCTAGCCTCTTCAATGGCTCGATGCCAGAGAATCAAGGCTTCCCTCCGCCCTGACGGTCCTGCCATTGTGTGGTCTCCGGGCACAAGCTAATTCGACTGGGACAAGCGTGGGAGATCGAGTGGAATAACGAATGATGTGAGCGAGGCCAGAGATACGACCAACAATGAACCTGAGTTCTAAGTAAATGGACTATTTTAAAAAAAACTAATTACCCCCCCCCCCCGTGGGAAAAGCGGAGCGCAAAGAGGGACGCCTCTTAAGCGCTTGGACAGATAAACGTATTGAAGGGGGAAAGGAGGAAATAAACAGCTAGTTTATTTTGAGAGATTGTGGTCTGATTTGCAAGAAGACAGACCAGAGATGCTATATTAAAGGCAACGTCAGCAACTCCACTGAAATTGGGGAATACAATCATTAAGACTTTAAAAGACATTCCATTTGAAATTCATCAAAAGAGGAAAAGCTATAAGGACTTAACTTCTTTTCTTCAAACTAATGGAATTCAACCGGTGGGCGATCCCCGAAGGTGTCATCTTTAAAATCAACAATAAAAGAGAGAAGATTGACTCCATCTTTAAAGCCAAGGAATTCTTGAGACATCAGCTGGGATAGGGGGAAGAATCCAAAGATGAAGAAACCAAATCAAGTGACTCTGCCACCTCTGGAACAGATGAGGACTCTGCGGTTGAAACAGGTGCGGGAGCAATGAAAGCTGTATACGATTTTAGAGATAGAAAACTGAAGTAAGGGCAGAAGGACTTTGAAAATCACCTTTTGAAATAAAGAAGATGCTCAGAAAGTTCTCTTATAATAACTAACATACTAACATAGAAGCTGTGAAAAACAAGAACTTTACAAGTATATTGTGTTACTAACACTTTAATCACTATTATTTAGTTTAACACAGATGTGATCTCCCTCTCTTGGGTTTTTAGTTAGTGTGGGTATCTTTTCTTTATCCATAGTTGTAGTCCCCCCCCCATATATTTCTTTGTAGTTATGTAGTCTTATGAAAAAATAATAAAAACCCTTTGGGGGTTTCAAAAAAAGCAACAACACTGAGATCACAACAGCTGCATCCCTGTGAACCCCTCCGGTGCCTGCAGAAGCCCTAATTCATGTGACTGATCTGTTAATTGGGGGGGGGGGGAGAGCTTTCTTATTCCTTCCAGAATAAGCAAATCTTTTGTACCAGTGCTGCATCCAGATGTTTGGATGCTGAGACAAGAAGAGTGACTGATTAAATGCTTAGTTGGTAGATTGTCAGGTCTCTGGACCTTATCTTAAAAGTACATGCTTTTCCTACAAGGTGTAGGATTAATGCTGTCTTCCCTTTGAATATACCTAGTGATGTGTATTGACTTAGAATGATAAGATAAACAGTGCCTCTCTCTCTTTCTCTCTTTCTTGTTCCAGAAAAAAAGGAATCAGAATCTGTGTCCATGTGTTATATTATGCCAGTCTGGAGCTTGCTGCTTGTTTTAGAGCAACTAATGAGGAGACTCTTGGTAACTAGTTATTTCAACTAGCTATTTCAAGATGTTTTCAAAATGGTTTTCTTGATAGAAATTGTATCAGCATACCAAAGGTGAACTGAAAGTTAACCCTCCCACCCTTGCACTTTGGTATATGTGAGGCTGACTTGAGGATGAACATGTGTGTTGGCCCTAGGGTGGCGTCAGTACTCTACCCAAATCCGGATACTGGTCTTCCCCCAACCTCCTTCAGGATAATAGGAAAGGATACTTCATACACAAGATATCTGATGAGCTGTCACCTTCTATCTGCACAGGACGAGTGCCTAGAGGCAGGATCCAGGGCTGGTTTTGTGCTACAGTGTCCTAAAAAGAACCAGTGTTACAGATCAATTGTTCTTGCGGTGATGTTCAGAGTAACTTTCAATAGATAAGCAAACTTGCTCATGTGTCATCACAGAAACTGCAAAGAAGGAGGTCAGGTTATTTGTAACCAATGTCATCTGTGCAATTGCACAAATGCACCCATTTCCCCTACTACTTCTGTCCTCTACTACTGACACCATATGAACAAGAATTGGAAAGGAGCCGAATGTTCTAAAGAAGGGACCTACACACAGAGAGACAATAAGGGTCCGCCCCCCCCCCCTTTGACTGACGAATAGGTACAACTGAAGAGGAAAATGTACCATGAGAAGTCATTCTTACTATTTATCTTGCTTGGAAACTTGAAATATACAACTTTGCTACCATTAGAGAAGTTTGAAATTCTGAAAATTATACTGTTTGAAGAATGAAATGTATATTCAAAAATGAGCACATTTATGGCATCTAAATGTAAAGTATGCTCTTAAGCTAATCAAATTTTGAGGTTAATATTTCAACAAAAATATTTTTGGACCATTATCCAATACCCCACATAAATAGAATACTTGTTTGGATTGCAGCCTATGGATTAAAAACAAACATCTTACTTTTCTCCAGCAAACATTACAGGGTACAGATGGGAGACATGTAAGGAATTGCAGGGGGGCACCTTATTTTCCCCTCCCCTACTATTTCCTCTCTCTTTTACCTGAAAACGCATATATACCCTTCTCCCCTCTTCCTGCCTTCTTCTCTCCTTCCCACCCACCATCCAAGCTAGCTTTATCTGCCCCCCTGTCTTCTCTCCTTCCATCCTCTTGGCAGCTTTTCCCTGTAAAAACTCTGCACACTTCCAGCTGTTTCATAGTGCTGGATGCCATGACAGGCCCAGTTGCATAGTAGGGCTTGTGGGGGGCACTAGTTCGTTTTTTCCCCTACTGGCAGCCCATATTTCCTCACTTTCCCTGCTTCCTTTCCTCTTTCCTGCCCACCCACCCACCCACCCAACTTTTTATCTGCTACCCATCTTTGGCTACATTATTCATTCGCTTCACAATGGGACCAGCTTATAGCATTCTCTTCTCCTCCATTTTACCCTCACAACTCTGTGAGGTAGGTTAGGCTGAGAGTATGCAATTGGCCCAAGGTCACCCAGTAAAATTCTATGGAAGAGTATGGATTCAAACCTGGGTTTCCCGGCTCCTAGTCTGAAAGTCTAACCACTGTACTGTTGGAAATGTATGTGTTTACAAGGTCTGATGATTCAGTCATTATAGGGTTAACTTGTACTCCTAGTATTGCTATTGTTTAGACTGACCTGGAAGGGATACCTGGCAGTAAGCCAATGGGGAATTAGCCCGGGAAAAGTAGCTTCTACTGTGATACAGATTGGTCATTTGCTTCAGGTGACTTCCCTTCTAGGGGTCAAGAAGAAGGAGAGTTTCTCCATTATCTGTGTGCTAGTTTTGACTATAGGCAGCTTAGAAATGTAGCTGTTATGTTAATTTGTAGTAATCCCGTGTACCTTTTACCCTTAGAAATAAAGGTTTTTTAAAAGCAAAGAAATCATTTCTTTCCAATAGAGCAAGATCCATTAATAGTCTAAGTATTAAACACTTTTTGACTATTTTACAACATGTACAACACTGGCTTTTGTGGGGTGGCTGCAGTTGAACAGCAGCAAGCATGCAGGCCCAAGTGAGTCAAATGGTAGCAAGTTGACGAGTGGCTACTGGAGGCCTGGCCATAATAAGTCCTCCCTCAAAGACCAATACAGCCTGGAAAGGGTCCTCCCCCACACCTTTCACTGATAGAAACCAAAGCTTGAAAGCTTGCAGTGCTATTATGGTTGCCTAACAACAGCTACAACCACCACAGAGAGGGCATTCATTTCTTAAAGCTTCAGGTTTTGCTTCTGTTACTTTTGGGGGGGGGGGCTGTTAACTCTCCAATACACTTTTTTAACAAAATAATTCAGATTTGTCTGCATACCTGGAGCTTTTTCAGCTTGTAGAAAGCTCTGTCTTGTCTATACATGGCCTCAGTCTCCAGATTTAAATATACATAGATGGGGTCATGATGAGAATTAGATGTATTAATGATGGTTATGTATGGTGCACTGTATTGTAACCTTAATGCATGGATTGAAAATTTATCATAATTTTTGTATTCAACTACAAAAACTTTTTGTAATCAGTTCTATGATTATAATTAAGTTGTAAGCATTTCTGCAACCCTGCACCAGTCTCTTTTTTTACATCTTTTATTAGATCCCTGATACTCAGAAGGCCTTACTGCACACTTTACACTAACAGTTGAGTCCAAATCAGCTGTTCATTATCTATTTACATAGGGGCTCAAATCTGTGACTAGGAATTCTTCTTTTAACAGATAGGAAGAAATAGATGAGTTTCTCCCTTGGGGAGCTTACATTTAAGCAACTTACACTATATTCTTAGCGATACCATTTGTCTGTGGATTAGTGCTTGGTATTATCTGAGTTCTCAGACTCTCTTATAGACCTCACTCTTTTCAGGCTTCATGGTCTACTTGAAATATGCTTACACTGAGCATGATCATACCTTATCATTTTCAAGTACTTTTTAAATTAATTTATTAATTGGATCCAAATGTATACATATCAGAGACTCCATCCTCCATGTCAGGAAACCCAAAACAAAAACCATGTAATGCCCTTTATGAATCTTTTTATGTATTTATATCCCGTCTTTCTTGTTGACCAACCAAAGTAGAATTCAAAAGGCCAGTGCACATGACATTCACTACACATGCGAGGAGGGAGAGCAGGAGTGTGCTGGCACTGACCCCTGCCTTTGTGCATTCACCTGGTCGCCTGCAGAGGCAACTGTGTGGAAGAAGTGGCTGGGTGAACTCTCTCTCTTTGAACAGCAAAAAGGGCCCGGGTAGGCGAGGCCCGCCATTTGCAGGGCTGGGCGGGGGAGGAGGAGGCTGGCCAGTCGCCAGGCCGGGAGGGGGTGGGGCCAGGCGAGTGGTGGGAAGGTAGGCACCTCCCCTCCCTCCCTGAGCCAATCGTTGGGCAGCGGGGTGGCCGGAGGGAGAGGCCCGGGTATACGTGACCCAGGCCACTCGCCGTCCTCACCCCCTTTCGTTCACAACTGGAGCTGCTTGCCTGCCCATCCCTCCCTGTTTCTTAGGCCTTTGTAAGGGTTAGGACATAGCAGGCGAGGATACTGGTAAACAGGGTTGCGGATCATTATGGGTTGTGTGTTGTTTGTTTCCGATATTTAGTTTCAGGATACACAGTTCGTCAGAACTCTTGGCGGTGACAGCATGGGGCCGGATCCGTTTGGCAGAAAACGGCCTGCATGCCATTTTCCGGAGGTGGGGACCTCGGTAAGGGTCTTGGCGTGAGGGATGAAGGGAGCAGGCAAGCGCAAGGACTAACAGCGATGGCCCTCACTGCCAGGTGGCAGGGGAGTTCACACAGGAGCAGGCGTCCAGGTGAACCCCGGCAACCTGCCATCCCACAGTCTCTACCCATGCCGGCTGGCTGGGTAATGGATACCTCAGCTGGCAGAAGGGTCAGCCGAAGAGTCAGATCCAGTGGACCCATGCTGTGCCAATGCCTATAACAGCTGTAATCAATAAAGTTGTGGCCACCTGATTTCCAAAGAAACTGTGTGTGAATGGTCATTTGGAACGGGGCAGTATAAGGCTGGCCAAGCCTCTCCATCCCAAATACGACCTGGAACCACAAGTGATGTTACAAAACCAGCATCACTAATCACATAGACTGAGAGTTTGCATGGCCATTTCCTCCATGCAGTCATACTTGCAGTCAACCGGGCAGGGGGAAAAGCCAGCATGCCTTCTCCTGCTCTCCCTCCCTGAGTGTTCAATGGATGCATGCAGCTGTTGCATGCACTGGGCTATTGTGTTAAAAAAAATAGAGTTCTGCATAGCTCTTCAGCAGACTGGATGTTAAAAAACAAAAATAAGTGGGGGTAGGGAATCTTTCATGCTATACTATCTGTCCATATCCTATGCAGAATACTTTGCTGGCTGGTAGCAGGTTGCTTCCTTGGCATGCTGGGAACAGTTAGCAAAACTGGAACTCCTCTGATCGAAAATATAACTAATAGTTGACCAAAGGTTTCTCAGGAAAGTAGCCAGTTTCCATATGAGGAAAATGTATTTGACTCTTGGAAGAGCTGTTTTAATACATCATGCTGGAATATTGGGCAAAAAAAATGAAACTAAATCCAACAATATCCTTCTCATTTCATAAGAGCTTTGCAAGACTTCACACAATCACTCACACCAGTAAAAGTTCAAAAACTGCTATTTAACAGACTTCTTATATGTCGTCTCTTCTGCAACAGGTTTTCGCCTACCTGCCAGTATTAGTGCTGCCTGCTAAATACAGTTCTCAAGGCGGACTTCAGTTTGTAAGGATACATACATGTGAGATACTAGTTCATGCCTAATTTTGTACATGTGAAACCATATTCAGAAGGGCAATCAACACACTAAAACTGTTTCTTCAGCAAAAAATTGATTTTGCTGCTGTGGGCCATTTTTTGGTGTTTCCTCTGCTGGGAAAGATTGAAGGTCAAAGAAGACAGGGACGGCAAAGGATGAGATGGTTAGACAGTGTCATAGATGCAACGAACATGAAGTTGAGCAAACTTCAGAGGATGGCGGAAGACCGGAACGCCTGGCGTGATCTGGTCCATGGGGTTGTGAAGAGTCGGACTCGACTGTGCGACAGAACAACAAACAACAACTTGTAAAGCACACACTAAGAAATTAAATCTAATAAAATAATTAACTGTTGTAACAGTTTGCAAAGATATATACCATCAACACAATACTGAAGACTTTCATTATTTTAGGCCAGAAATCTTTTGATGATGATTATCATGGCTGTATTGTTGGGCTGCTAGGTGTACTTTTTAAATCTTCAGGACAATTTCTCTTTACTGGATTTTATCACATTATTTTTTATCACTGTTGAGATACAGTAATGTATTTTAAATGGATTCTATAAATTATTTTTATATTGTCCCTCAGCAACTAGTTACAGACAGTAGCAGTGATGTCCACTTGGACAATGAAGTGGCTACATTTTAATTTCTAATCCACTTTGATAATCTCCAATGAGAGATACTGTACAAAAAAAGATATTAATCCACCTGTACAACAGTAATCTGTTTCTGAGTGTAGATTTCAGTACGTAGATCCAGCTGTCCTTGACTAGGTGGAACTCTCTGCCAGAGACCATCCATGCCCTATGAGAATGACTACCTTTCCGTAGGGCTTGTAAAACAGAGATGTTCTGCCAAGCTTTTGGTTGAGGACAATGGTCTAGCACTCTCATACTCCAACTTTCCCTTTTATTCCTACATATCCCCTCCACCCAGGGGACTGGTGGAAATTATTGTCATCTTGGACTTAATGCTGTTTTCTGTTTTTAAGTATTTTAATGCTGTTTTAATTCAATTATATTGTATTTATCCTTGATGTAAGTTGCCCTGAGCCCTTCTCGCAGGGAAGGGCAACCGATAAATCAAATATAATATAATATAATAAATAAATGTCCATATGTAATTATCTTTCTGAAAAGGACTACATCCAAGATATCGGAGCTGTAAAATACTTCGAAACATATGAACGCTCGGACATCTCATATCACCTTAGAAACTAACAGTGCCACCATATGCACAGCTGTAACTTTCAAAGTCTATTGAAGTGAATGGGTTTAGAAGGGTACAACTCTTCTTAGGATGTCACTATTAGGGTGCGTTCAGATGGGCCATTTAGTCCGCTTTCGGCATGCTTCAGTAACGGATTTTATATCCATGTTCACACACCCAACATCTGCACACCATCCCCAGCCATCACTTTCTGGCTCAAACCCCCTTTAAAACAGAGTACTTTGTTACCGGGTCCCCAAGTGGTGTTTTCCTGATTCTCCAGTTCTAACCACACTTTTCTGACATCTGATTGCTCCAGTGGTGTCGAGCCACTTCCAGTTTAAACCCCCTCCCCGCTTGAAAGCTTCCCAAGGTTTCCACTTTTCGCCCGCCATTTTTAGTGCATTGGCGGTGTGCACATAGGCGGAGCTCTGCCACCGCGTTTAGAAAACCGACATTTAAACGGTCATTTGTTTTAGTGTTTAGATGAGTTCGGGATCTCACGGAGGCCATTTTCAGGTCAAACATTTAAAGGGAAGTCTTTTGTTGGAGGGGTTGGATTAATTCGCCCTGGTGGTTCTGCGCATGCACCATGATAGTTCCCCCCCCTTCTACAGAAGGGTGCCTATGCGCATGCACAAACTGAGGAAAAATGAAAATAACCCACCGACACACACTCCCGCATGTCGGTAGACACCGGGGAGAGACATGACTGCGCGGTGAGGCGGGATAAGGGAGGTAAGTGTGATTGTGATTATCCAAATCAAATATAATCCAGTTAGAACTGGAGCAGTTTAACCCACTCTCAGCATGCTGTCTGACCGCACCCTTAGAGTACCATCATAACTAGGCCTACTCTGAAGGATACTCAGGCTTATTCAATAGGGCTTACTCTTTAATAAGTATGTTTAGCATTACAGCCTGAATGTAGGCACCTCCATTTCTCTGAATGGTGATCATTACTATCTTTGATAGTACTAATTGGGTGCAGTCAGATGGTGTGCTGAGAGCAGGTTAAACTGCTCCGGTTCTGACCGGATTAAATTTGATCTGGATAATTGCAATCACACTTACCTCCCTTATCCCACCTCACCATGCAGTCACGTTGCTCCCCAGTGTGCATTGGCAGGTTTTTTTTTAAAAAAATCTCAGTTTGCACATGCACATAGGCACTCATCCATAGAATGGGGGGAAACTATCATGGCGCATGCGCAGATATCAATCCAACCCCTCCAACAAAAGACTTCCCTTTAAATGTTTGACCCAAAAATGGACTCTGTGAGATCCCAAATTCATCTAAACGCTAAAACAAGTGACCATTTAAATGTTAGTTTTCTAAACGCGGTGGCGGAGCTCCGCCTATGTGCACACCACCAATGCTAAAAAAAATGGCGGGTGAAAAGCGGAAGCCTCGGGCAGCTTTCGAGCGGGGAGGGGGTTCAAACCAGAAGTGGCTTGACACTGGAGAAGCGATCACACAGAGGGAAAATGTGGCTTTAAATGGGAGATCTGAGAAAACACCACTTTGGGACCTGGTAACAAAATACTCCGGGTTAAAGGGGGTTTTGAGCTGTAAACCAACAGCCGGGGACGGGAGGCAGATGTTGACTGTGTGATCGCGCAGATAAAATCTGTAGCTGAACCGTCACGACACCAGATCAAACGGCACGTCTGAACACACCCATTATGTATTTACTGGGTGAGACTTTTAAACATAGCTGCATGCATTCAGGCTGTTCTCTGCATTACTGCTAGCACTGAAGACTTTCTCAGTTGTATTATCAATAATGCCCTATGGTTCAGTGACAATATTTCAGTTTGCTTCATTACTCAGTTAATTAGGTAGCATTCAGCAAATAACTCTCCATGCTGACACACAGAAACTCACATTTCAAATTCATGGCAAATCCAGATAGCCATTTTTAAATAGCTCTTCCTCAAGATGAATGTTTGCTTGATATAAGTGAGCCATCTGCTGGTTGATACAACTCTTTTCATTCCTACTCACTTCAGATTTCCCCCTTTCCTTACACGTCCTAAAAATCAATTGCAATTTTAAGATCCACAGCACAACAAATTACCAAATGGTGAAATAAGATGACACTTGAATCATCATTTTGACATTTCTTTCTGTAGTTTGGTGCTATGGGGTATCAGGCTCATTCACAAACATGGCTATGCCTTGTATTTATGTGGATTGCAGATTGGTTTGTTTGTGGATTGTAGAGCATGTACAAACCAATGTTTGCTGCTTCAGTGTATAACCTCAAGTCTTACTCAGGAAGCACTAAGCCACGATACGTCATAATTTCGGAAAACACGAAGCTACTTTACACTGAGTCAGACCGTTAGTCTATCAAAGTCAGATTTGTTTATTCTAACTGGCAGCAGGTCTCCAAGGGGCTCAAGTGTTGTTGGGTTTTTTTGCATTACCTATTATTTGATCCTTCTGATTGGAGATACTGTGGACTCAGCATGGGGATCTTCTGCATAACAAAGTAGATGTTCTGCTACTGAGGCACAGTCCCCTCTCTAAGCCAATGGTTTGGTTCAGAGACAACAGCAAGATCTAGTTTACCAAGTACAGGCAATTTATAAACTATTTTTGTGGTGGAAAAGTTGCACCCTGTGACTTTCCCCTTCACTATATATGTGGAAAAAATAATCTTCTGTCATGTTACTCTAATACAAGTAATGTGATTAACTAATCAAAATGTAATGTATGCCAAATGATTATACATTCTGACTGTTCTCTATTTTTGCCCTGAAAAATGCTCCTGAATTATGTCTGGTTAGTGAAAATGATTCCTTAGATACCAAACAAAACAATATTACTACAGATAAGCAAGTTGTTCTAGAAATAAAATACTGAGAGTGCTTCCAAAGATCCGAAGATTCATATATTGCACAGACCATGCAGTTATGGGGGGGTGGGAATCTTTATTTTTAATAAGAGAGTGCCATCTGGTGGAGAAACTATTAGGCTTTTCATGTTGGAAAAAAATTAAGGTGGTCTGTGTCTTTCAAAACTAAACGTCAGAGAGAGAAAGAGTATTGAAGTTATATCACAGTGTTAAAACAATATTTGTTAGCAACATAAAATGATACGACGTGCAGATATGAAAATAAGCGTATTCAGAAGTGGGATACGTTCAAAATATTTTGGCATTTTCATGATTTTTGGAGTAACTATTGCAATATAGACATTACAGTAACAATAACTACTATAAGGACAACACAATTTGATCATTTTAAAACTGTAAATGGTTTTTTTGAGAAATTCATGAAAAGCATACATGCCAAACAGTTTTATTGATGGTTTCAAGTGAAAGGAAACAAAAGTGCTATACCTATTTGAAATGAGCTTGCCATTTCATTTTTCCTAGAATTAGTTTTCATGCCTGCTGTGAATTTACTATATTAGTGATTTCTAAGGAAGAAAAAAATAGTTGCAAACTGCACTGCAATAACATCCCTTATAGCTTTTATTTTGGATAAGCGCCTAAGAATCTGTTCTGACATACATGAATCAAGAATGAAATAACTAATTTTTTTTCAGCCTCTGGTGTTGTTCACCAGAACTACAGAATCTCTGGTCCATGCTTGAAAATTTTACACTGGGCCATAGCAAGATACTGAAGTGATATGGCACCTGTGCAAAAAATGTAAGTAAATAACAGGTGAAAAAGAACTAATCACATTTTACGGCTTTATGCTGCTCTACCTGAAACATTGTACTAAAACTACCAATATGTATGCAGGACATACAGACCACTTCTTGTATATTTAGCAAGTGTCCCCTTGTATATGCATGAAACTTAAAAAAAAATGCTATGGACTAGAATGGCCTTTGGATCTAAGGCACAAGTATTAGAACCAGATGGCAGTGCTGAAATATTGTCATTGAGAAAAAGCCAAATGCCAGGAAAGAACTTGGTTTACTGTTCCTTTCATTTGGCCTTCTGAAGTTTAACCTTATGTGCACATGACGCAATAGGAGACCTTGGATTCAGAAGTATTACTGGAGACCCACCAATAAGTACAGGAGCTGTTTATCCAAGGCACGTGCATATTTGTTCTTTGCCCTGGGTCTCTCTACAAGAGGCCTATCTTAAATGGGGTGGGAGAGACAGGAAATGTGCAGAACTGACAGTTGAAATAGTGCACATCTCAAAAGGGCTACATATAAAGAATGAAATGGATTAGCTGTACTGCTGAAGTTTACTTGGGATTATAAAAGGGGCTGATTGGCAGCACCTACACAAATGTGCCTGTTTAAGTGATTTAGAAGGAATACAACTTCCCAGAAATACATATGCACAACAGATCTTAGTATTATTGTGAATTGTGAAAGAACGGTGCAAGCTATACAGAAGCTCGTTCTTAAAACCAAACCACATTCTTAAAGATGTTCAGAAAGTGCCCTTTCTGTAGCTAGAGACCTTTAAATCACCTTGTTGGTGCTAGTGTTTCATGTGATCTTCTGTTTGTCTGTAAATGAAGCAGTAAGGAAAAATAAATCTTTCTCGGTCAAAATAAACTCAGAATCATCATTGCCCTTCAAAGGTGTAAAATGAGAACACATTCAGATGTGACCCACAGGATCTTTCTCCTTTCATATGTTGGTGTTTCTAGTGTTTTTTTTTAATGGTAAATGGTGATAACTGACATTCATTTGAATATAAGATATATAGCATACAAAAATCCACTTGTTCCAACATCAAATCAGTACCTATCCCATGACTTGCTGCTCTGTGTGAGAGCCCATTCAGGGTCTTGCAGCAGGTGGTTGTCTAGAAAAGAGCCCGGTTACTTGACCCTACTATTTAACCCACCACAATGAAAGAGAAGGCTGGATCCTGTGTAAAGGGACTTGCACTCTCCCTCCCTCCCCTTTTAAACTTGTTCCTCAAGTCCTTGGAACAGGCGGGTGTGGGAAGAAGAGGCTCTGGCAGGGGCAGACATCTGCTCGGGTGGAAGGGAGTGAAGGAAAATCTTGCCCTCCCTCTCCTCCTCTGAGTCTCCTTTCCTTGGGGCTCTGAGCAACCGCAACAGGCACCTCCTACGTGGAAAACCTGACCAGCTGGAAAAAGGGATAAGAAGCTGGAGAAATGGAGCGCGACTCGGCTGCTTTCTTGGCCAGTTCGGGTTGCAGGAGCAGCTCCATGCGTGTTGTGCGCCGAGCTCCAGAGCAGGTATCTCTCTCGCTCGCTCTCCCCGCCCGGGCTCGTCTCCCCTCCCGTCCGACGGAGGGTGTGGCGCCTCTCAAGGCTGGAGGCAGGCACACTGCAGCCGTAGCCGCCGCCACGAGTTACGCACTCCGAGAACGCAAAGCTTGTCCAGGGGGTCCCCGCCTACCAGAAGGGGGGCCGTGGGTCCCCGCAGGACTACGATAAAAGGACGCGCGGGCTATCCCGGCTCTCGCATTCAGGCCGAACAGCCGAGGCGCTCGCTTTGCAGAAGCTGGGCAACTGGTGCTTCTCCTCTGCACATTTGCATTGGGGCGCCTCAGCAGCCGAGGGCTCCGTCCTCTCAGCGAGAACCGTGCTCAGGCGCTGCCGCCCTACGAGGTGCCGCGGGAGCCTTAGCCTCGCGGAGTAGGTGTTCGTGCCGTCTTCCCTCTCGGACGGAGAGCGAGTGCAGCATGCAAGGGGCGGCAGCACGCCTGGCGTTGCGAGCCTTGCTCTTCTGCCTGGCGGCTCGGGGCAGCCCGCTGACAGAGGAAGAGCTGGTGGTGCCTGTGTGGCTGGACTCCACCGGGCAGCAGCCGGCTGAGGAGCGGCTCTACCGCCTAGACGCCTTTGGCCAGCGCTTCAGCTTGGAACTGCAACCCGATAGCAGCTTTTTGGCGCCGGACTTGACGCTGCAGTACGTGGGCAGCCGCCCCCAATCAGGGGAGGAGGCAGAGGAGCCCGAGCAGCCCGGAGACGCCGACTTGTCCACTTGCTTCTACGCCGGTACTGTCAACGGAGATCCAGTCTCTGCCGCCGCGCTCAGCCTCTGCGGAGGGATCCGCGGCGCTTTTTATTTGCGCGGAGTCGAGTACCTCATCCAGCCTGCTAATGTCTCGCTCCTACAAGGAGAAACGAAGCTCCAGCTCCACGTCTTGCGACGCCGGCTCCAGAGGAATCTCCACCAGGGCGGCGGCACTAAGTGTGGGGTGACGGACAGCAGCTCCCCCTTGTTCGTAGACGTTCAGCAGCCGCAACACGTGTTGCGCGCAGGTACGGATCCCCGATCCCGCCAGAAGCGCTTTGGCTTCTCTGTGCTGCCCTTATCTGGCAAGTAAGGAGTTCAGCTTCAGAACGTCAGCGGGGCGCTGTGTGGTGCGCATGCGCCCCACCGAACACTTTTTTTTTTAAGGCCAGAAGTAGTATGAAGGCTCTTTTTGATTTCTTGCAGTTGGCCGCTGTAAAAGGTGCCATTCCCCAAAAAGAAATCTCACAATCAAAGCTAATTTCTGTGACTTGCGGTTTACATCGGGGTGTCTCCCTTAAAAAACAAACCAAAGCCAGAAATTAACCTTTGGCAAGCAGCAGTTGTCTCGATAATAGTTTCCAAAAGGGCCTTTTGGTTTTTGATCCTAAGTACATTCATTTGGAAGTAAGTTTTGCTGGTTGCAATGAACACTATTTCCAAAATAATTTAAAGCACTCTGCCTCTAATGGGGAGATGTTAATGGATTACCCTGGAGTAAGAGGAGGAGGAAGAGATTGGGTTTATACCCCGCCCTTCACTACCAAAGGAGTCTCAGAGTGGCTTACAAACTCCTTTCCCTTCCCCTCCCCACAACAGACACCCTGTGAGGTAGGTGGGGCTGAGAGACCTCTGACAGAAACTGCTCTTTTTCAAGAACAGCTGTGCCAGAACTATGGCTTGCCCAAGGTCATCCAACCAGGTGCAAGTTGAGGAGTGGGGAATCAAACCCAGTTCTCTCAGATTAGTCCGCACACTTAACCACTACACCAAACTGGCTCTCTATTGTGTGAAGTGTAGCCATTGCCTCTCAGAAAAGAGTTTTCAAGATTCCTGATGTAATTCTATGCCCATTTGCACAACAGTAGCCCAAGTAGGTTGTTAAAGCAGTGGTACAGTACAGGAAGAAGGAACTCAAGAAAAGTCATATGTATCAAAAGTGCCTGTATGACTTTTCTGAGCCTGTGTATCCCAGCCACGGGTATCTTCCACCTCTTGTGGTACAATAAGTGGTTTGAAGTTCATGTAGTAAAGAAAATACCCCCCCCCCAAAAAAAAACACCTAAGGGTGTCTAGTGGATCAAGATGGCAGGTGGTGAGATGCTAAAAACACAATGCTCAAATCTCTTACATCAGAATAGTGTGATAAAAGTCTATGAGAATGCTGTGGGAAAATTTGAGGAGGGCACCTTAAGTGAAAGCCATTTCCATTAAAATTAATTGAATGGATGGTCTGAATCTATGCATGTTTGTAAATTGTATTGAATTTAATAGGGTCCTGTTCTTGGGTAAATACACATAGGATTTCAGCCTTAATGCAATACAGTGTTCAGATCAAGATAGATGTGCAAGTTCAGTGACAGTTGTGCTGCAGTAGAACAAATTTTTAGTCCTGTGGCAACTTTTAGATCAACAAAAGTTTAAAGGTATGAGCTTTCCTGTGCATGCACACTTCCTCAGATACACTGAAATGGTAATTAACAGTTAACAGATGCCTCTGCATAGCTGTGCTGCAATCCTAGACACTAGGGAGTTGGTGCTGTTAAACCCAGTGGAACATGCATCTGAGTAAACGTCCTTAGAATTGCTTATTTGGTGTCTAAAATGCAATGTGATTTGCTTTCTTTTTAACAGTCAGGCCTTGGACCTAAGACTCGGATTGCAATCTTCATGCATGCTTACTAGGAAAGTTCTGCAGATGGGAGTGGAACATGCACACTCTCTAAATCTAATTATGTTGAAATGCATGTCTGATGAAATTATAGATTGGCTGTCTAATACTAGATACCTTTACTAGACCTATTAATGTAGGTTTTAGTGGGACACTCCAAGTCCTACTAAATGTCCATAAGATGCTAACTAGCAATCGGAACCATTGCATGGTTATTCAGAAGTGTTGCTTACTCCCTAATAAGTGTGTCTGCATTCTTGGTCTTTAAATTATGAATGGTGACCTGGGTGCAGTGAATGAAACAGTGTTTCCAGCCACACTGACAGTGCAATCCTAAGCAGTGTTACTCCTTTGTATGGCTGGTAGTTTCAGTACAAGGGCGCAACTCTGTTTAGGATTGCAGTCTGACACTCCCAGGTTTTCTGAAACTTAAAAAAATGTCCAAAAATAAATGTTTGTATAAGTAGCCATTATTTAAAAATACTGAGTAGAAACACATGAATAACTATTGCTGCTTCCACTAATGTTTCCACAAATGTTTCACTGGCAGTCAGTAGTCACTCTGGGTCACTTTATATCTCACTACATGCGGTTAATTTTTTTTTAAAAACAGATATTTATTGATAGGAAAGTATCCCAAATCCTGATAATTACTGTGCAGTATGATTGTTCATAGAAAAGAATATCCATAGTCATACCATGAACACAGGTGTACTGAAGGAGAAGGAAGTTCCAGTGCAAGAAGGGCTGTGAATGAATGCTGGTGACTATGACTCATTCAGCAAATGAAAAGGTGGAGGGAAAGGCAGGGGAGTAAAACAAGGACACATTATCTGAGGAAGAGAAGGTGCTGCCATGAGGTCATGGGAACAACTGGGTCACAGACACAACCAGTTGCTTGAAAATCATACATATAATTTGTTTTCAGGAAACCCCACTCCCACATGGCCCCTAAAGTAAGGTTATTTTTTCCCCAGGTAGCAGGCTTGGTGCTCTGATTACACCAAGGAGAACAGAACTCCTGTCTGTCTGTAACACACTAACTCTTTGCTGTAGGAAGGTGGACTTCAGTGAAGGGAAGCAGTACTTCTCCAGGAGTTAGAGAAGGAGAGACCTACACAGGGAAGATAATTCCTTGTTTCCTTACCATGCTAGACAAGGTTCAGTCAGAGTTGTGCCCACTGACATAATCAGGAAAATGAACCTCCTCTGCCCAGGGAATTCTGTTCCCAAATCAAACATGTCTGCTCTCATAATCATAAAGATGTACCAGTTCTAGGAATAGCAGGGAATACCCCATTCCTTGTGTAGAATGACACCCTCAAGGGCATTGTGGATATATGTGACATACACAGATCCATGCCATCAGAGGAAATATTTTATAACTAGGAGTAAGGTCCGTTGTGGGAAGAAATACAACGAGCTCTAGAAGGAAGCTCCATGTGAGTGTCCCAGCTGTGGCTGGTGGGGCGGTAGAGGGAAGGGAAAAATAGAGGGAGGAAAGCCATGTTTATTTCCTTCTGCTTAGCTATAAGACAGGGCTGTCTCAAGTCATTTTGCTGCCCCAAGTGGGTAGTATGGGAGGACAGCCACATGGTAACAGGAATGGTTCCCTCCACCCTATGTTGATTTGGGACTATGCAGTGGCAGCTAAGGTAAAAAAACCACCTCCTCCTGTGCCATGTCTTCTGGGTTCCAAGGGTCTGGAAAGCGGTTCCATAGCCAGTTACAGGGTTGCCAACTCTGGGTTAAGAAATACCTGTAGCTTTGAGGGGTAGAGCCTGGGGAGGGCAGGGTTTGAGGGACCTCAGCAGGGTATAATTCCATAGAGTCCATTGCCCAAAGCAGCCATTCTCTCCAGGAGATCTCCAGGTGCTGCCTGGAGGCTGGCAATACTAAGGGGAGTGCCAGACCTGTAGATTTGAGGGGTAGAGCCTGTGGAGGGCAGGGTTTGAGAGTCCACTGCCCAAAGCAGCCATTATAATGGCTGGGAAATTTCTGTAGGAGAAATGATGTGCTGTGGCTGGGGAACACGGTGATTTCTGGAAGATCTCCAGGTCCCACAGGGAGATTGGCAACTCCAGTGACCATTTAAGGGAAAATTGGGATATGTATTTTACCTCAGGACACATTCAATGACTCCCAACAGCAACAACAAACTATTTAGAATGTTAGAGGCAAAGGCCAATCAGGCCGCACATGCAAATGACCTCTGTGTTCTGACTGGCTATTGGGGGGAGAGGAACAGCAAACTGTTTAGAATATTGGAGGTGCGACTCAGGCAATGCAGCCAGTGGATAGGGACAGCTTCTGAGTGACAGACCAGGGAGCCAACTGATCTGGGAGCGTGTTGAATGTTCAGGAGAGTCCATGACCAAAACAGAATTATTATATAGAGAAATAAGCAATCTGAGAGTTGCAGAGTTCGCAACTGAGACTATGTTAAACACTGTTGAGGTTGCAAAAGACAGAACAGGAAAAAAAACCCACCAAAATGCTGCTGAGCTCCCATTTGAAGCTTTTTTATTACTAATAATGATGTTGCCTGTTTACTAATAACTTAAATGCCATCGGTAATATTATTTGTTTGGTAATATGGTAACGCTCAAAACTGTTACAGTAAAGAAATTCAAGATTGGCTATTAGTAAGTCTTTAATATTTTTAATGTACAGGACATGGAAATACAAGGAAAAAAAGGTTTGTGTCAAGCCCTCGCTATGTGGAAACCTTACTGGTAGCAGACCAGTCTATGGCAGAGTTTCATGGCAGTGGACTGAAGCACTATCTCCTGACACTCATGTCTGTGGCAGCCAAGTTGTACAAGCACCCTAGCATCCGGAACTCCATCAGCCTGGTGGTGGTGAAAATAATGGTCATCTATGATGAGCAGAAAGGACCTGATATATCTTCAAATGCTGCCCTCACCTTACGAAATTTCTGCAGCTGGCAAAAGCAGCATAATTCTCCCAGTGACCGGCATGCTGAGCATTATGACACTGCAATTCTTTTCACCAGACAGGTAAGGGACAAGAAGAAGCAAGGGCTGCATTTTGCAGATTCCAGAAAATGCACTCTTAATTTTTGCTGCAGCTGTGGTAAAAAATAATTTATCTGCAGTTCTGCATAAATTCTTGCTAAGGTGCAGACTTTGAGAGGCATGTGTGTGTGATGCAACCGTTTTTCCTCTTGTGAGGTCACTTTTTGTAGTTGCCATTATGTGGAAACTGTAAAAAGTATCTCAGCATACCTACTACTGATAGTTTGATTGTTGAGCCTTGTATGGTTCATGGTCAAGAGACCGCCAAATTCAAACTGATCTTCATAAGAAGTTCCAGGAGGATCTCCATTGCAGCACAATTAAAGTCAACTGCAGGTGAAGAAAATTAATAAGAGAGTATGTAGACCTGATGTATGTGTAACTTAAAATGATTCCTATACAAAGCTTTTGTATGGACATTGTGTTACTCTATATACATAGTATGCAGCCTGACTGTAATAAGTTGCCTACCAAAGAAAAATTATTCCTTTTGTGCCTTAGGGACCAACAAGATTTTTTTGGGGTGAATGTGAAATACTTAGTCCTGTTGGGAAATGGTATCCCATCATCGAAAAACTCACTTTTGATGATTTTGACTGGAAAACTATTTACAATGCGAAGTATAAGTTGTTGCTATTGGGTTAATGTTTCTATGACCTTTATGGCTTTGTTCCGTGGAACCTCTCTTTGATTGTATATTTGATTGCATTGGTAGGATAAGTGGATTTCTGTAACTTTTGCTGTTTGTTGTTATACTTTATGGTTGAATACGAATAAAATGTTCTGGTTAAAAAAAAAAAAAAAACCAAGATTTTTTGGGGGTGTGAGCTTTTGAGAGTCATACCTCCCAAATCTTGTTGGTCTCTAAGGTGCTACTGGACTCGAATCAAGCCCTTCTACTGAAGACCAACTGGGTTACCCTCTGAAACTGTTCCTTTGTGTAAGTTGTTGTGTATCTTCCAGAGAGGGAGGGAGAGAATTATCTTTACTCCTATTCAAATACTGAGCATTAGTGCTCATCCATAAGGAAAGGCACACTGCCAAAGTAATATATTTTTTCTTCTGAGGTTAAGATCTGACATAATGAAAATAACTCCCCCCCCCTTTTCAGGATCTCTGCGGTGCCAAGACATGTGATACTCTTGGGATGGCTGACGTGGGAACAGTTTGTGATCCAAACCGCAGTTGCTCTGTCATAGAAGATGATGGCTTGCAGGCTGCCTTTACAACCACTCATGAGCTGGGTAAGTAAGATCCAGAGGACATCTGTGCAAGCCAGTTCATTTTGAAAACATACCTGGCATATATTGGTATATAAATAAGGAAATAAATGTTTGAACAAACATGGATTTTGCCAGTTACTGTAGCCTAGTTTTTCTTGAGGGTGTGTATGGGTTCTACAGCTTCAAATCATATAGCTGTAAATCCCTTTGAAATCAAAGCAGTGCACCCATAGAAGGGGGAGTAGTCTTAGTCGCGGGTACAGTCTTCTAAGCAACGAGTGCTCTTTGAAATTCCTGCTCATCTGTTTGGCTTGTGAGAAAACTAAGGTTCAGTAAGTACTGGAAGTTCAAATTGCACTTTGGCTGCAGAGGCAAAAAAATTTAAATAGTAAATAAACCAAGAGACAAATTTAGGTTTTAATTCTGTTCATATTTTGATAACTGCTGTTACTAGTATTGACAGCAGGCCTGGAGAAAAAATGTCCTCTCCCTTTAAGAGAGGCTTAATCATTGGAAATGGGCAGGTGAAGCTTTTCAGAGACATGGAAGTAACATCCCATTTATATTGTATTAAGAAGACAGGGCATTTTTTTTCATCGAGGCAGCTGGCAACCTTAGCTGTTATCAGGCTGTTCTTTCTACCCTGTCATCAAATTTGAAAATTTGTTTCAGTCATTGTGTCTGAGTGAAATATGTATCTCAACAAATTTTCCCAGAATATTAGTATTTTGCTGTAGCAATACCTGCATCAGTACAAATATCTGTGAATGTGTGCAATAAATGATGTGAGTAGAGGTGTACAGCAGACTTATGGCATCTTCCTGCCTTTGTTTTTAAAGGCCATGTATTTAATATGCCCCATGATGATGCAAAACAGTGTGCCAGTATTAACGGCATAAGCAGGGATTACCACATGATGGCATCTATGCTTTCCAATTTGGATCGAAGTCAGCCTTGGTCTCCATGCAGTGCTTACATGATTACTACATTTTTGGACAATGGTCATGGTAAGATGTACTTTGTTTTCATCTTTGTAAACATTTAACTCTTTGTTTTCCACCTTACTAAAAATAACTACATAGCCCTTCATGATGGGAAATCCTAGCATAAAGTTGTGTTGTGAAGTATCCTTCAGTTCTGCTGACTGCACGGGCGCTGCTTATTCGTGGGCAGCTCTTGCATGGCTGGGAGAATGTTTGTTTGAATGACCTGACAATGGCAGCTGGGTCTGTTCATGTGGGCCTTTCCTACCAAACTGCCATCATTTGTCATCTTATTGATTCACTGGGAAGTACCAGACAACCAGCCTCAATCTGCATGTCTCAGTAATTTTAAATAGTGTTTCAGTCATATATGCGAGCGCATGGATGTGTAATTCACATAATACAGAGAATATTTTCTAGCACTTTCCTTGGCCTACATTTGTATCAAACTACAGTTAGCCAGATAGATAAATGGAGTGTCCTATATCAGTCTGCCCCTGAATGCAAGTTGCAGAGTATAAAACACAGGATAGAACTGATACATTCATACCCCTCTTTCTGACAGCATTTGGGTGGTAACAAAATGCTAGACTAGATAGACCTTTTCTTATGTCCATACAGTAACATCTCACAGAGTAACACTTAAATAGACTGATAGTAAACATGCATAGGATCAGTCCCAGAGATTTCACTGGTGTTCTTCTGGCCTAAAACATATATCTGTTTTCATTCATTTTAATACCGCTTCTACAGAGCCAAGTTTTTAGCATTGTGCCAGTAATTTTCTCAGTAGCCTTCTGAGGCTAGTGACTGCTGTAGTCATTTTGCTCAGTGCATGTCAGGTAGTGAGAGAACTTGTCCAAGCTACTCAATAAGTGTGTTGATGAACAGGCAGGATCCCAGATCCAAGTCTCATGTTTTGTCTGCTGGTCTCTACTATACAGTATACAGTACTTATTTCCCATCTGGGTCCTGTCAAGCAGATACACACAAAGAGGTCTTGGATAAAGTTCAGATCAGGGCTACTGTGCATGAGAAGAGGGGCTTTAACCTTCCCCCCCACACCTGAAATGGCCATTTCCAGTTGGGAAAATGGTGCAGGGGTGGGGGTTAGGCCTCCTCTCCATATTTGCAACAGTCATGATTTGACTTGCCTCCTTAGCTCCTGGGAATGCTTAATTTTATGTAGTAACTCCCTGCACACGTCTGTTTGAAGGGACCCCGGGACCCCAAAACAATATATCCCGCAGTTTAATCTTGTTTAAAGGAAATAAAATCTAATTTCTTACCAGAGTTTCCTTGTATCTTTTTTCAGGTGAGTGTTTGCTGGACAAACCTCACAAGCCTATACAGCTCCCTTCTGACCTACCTGGAACAGTATATGATGCCAATAGGCAGTGCCAGTTCACCTTTGGAGAGGAGTCAAAACATTGTCCTGATGCAGCCAGCACATGTACAACCTTGTGGTGTACTGGAACCTCCGGAGGATTGCTTGTATGCCAAACCAAACATTTTCCTTGGGCAGATGGTACAAGCTGTGGAGAGGGGAAGTGGTGTGTGAACGGAAAGTGTGTAGACAAGAAGCATTATGATGTAAGTATTTTTCTGTAGTTGAGCATTTAATATTGCTGTATGCATAGTGGTTGTATAGACCCATAAAAGCTGAGAATTGTGACTCAGAAAACATGGGATATTCTGTCCAGTCACGTTTAATGTTTGTAAATCTAAATATCTGTAATTAACTCATCCCTCCCCCATGTAACCATGCATTTTCAAAATGTTTTAACATGCAAGCTTTGTCTTGTTTTTTCAAAATGTAGACTCCTGTCCATGGTGGCTGGGGACCATGGGGACAGTGGGGAGAGTGTTCAAGGACATGTGGCGGAGGAGTCCAGTATTCTGTGAGAGAGTGTGACCATCCAGTTCCAAAGAATGGCGGAAAATACTGTGAAGGGAAACGGGTGCAGTACAGATCTTGTAACATAGAAGACTGCCCAGACAGCAATGGTAAGTTGCAATTAATGTTTAAAATGGAATGTTGTAAAATAGAAAATTGGCTTCTAGTGCCCAGTAAATGTCTTTTTTTGTGTGCAGGCAAAACCTTCAGGGAGGAACAGTGTGAAACTCACAATGATATTTCCAAATCTCATTTTGGGAGTGGACCTGCAGTGGAATGGACACCCAAGTTTGCTGGCGTCTCGCCCAAAGACAGATGCAAGCTTGTTTGCCTTGCGAAAGGCACTGGCTATTTCTTTGTTCTTCAGCCAAAGGTAGGTGTGTGCTTGCTTATATAAACATTTTTGCGGCACTAAATGTTACTGCTTCTTGTGTTGATTAAAGAAGAAGGTTCTCATATGAAAATCAACACTTTATTCAAATGACTATTTTATTCATTTTCATATTACTTTTGTTCATTTTCTTCTCTATTTCTGTCTTTTCCCCCGGTGGGATCCAAAATGGCTTACATCATTCTTTATTTTATTCTACAATCCTGCCAGTGCAAACAAAGGTTACATACATAGTCATTCTGCTTTATGTTTCATTAAATTGTCTGATTTCCTAAGATCTAGCTTTTCTTGTGGTCCCAGACTCTGGGTCCTGGTAATGCCTAATTATTAAGCATTTATTTATTTCAGTATTTATATCCTGCTTTTCCTGTGGTCAAAGGCGACAGTGGTCTGTTTTGTTCTGTTTGAAGAGGTCCTCATTAAAAGTTTATCACATGTAAAGTGAGAGAATATTTTCACTAATAATGAAATATTAATTAGCCATATACTGATTGCCTAATTCTTTAAAGCAGTTAGGCTTCTGCAGACCCAAGTGCTTAAAGATTAGAGTCTATTTGTTGTCGTTACAAAATATAAATGGATAGGCATCAGTATATAGCGATACCTGTGCAGTAGTGTGCAACTAGCCCCTAGTAGATGGCGGCTACTGTATATTTTGACAGACCTGAACACTATATTTGAGAGGAATAGGGAGGGCCTGAATTCTGGCTGAGAATGAGATAGCAAAGGGAGACCTGATTCAGCCCTCCATTCTTGCTTCCATTTTTTAAAAAAAGGTGACTGTCACTGTCAAAGCTCAGAGGGCAGACCTTCTGTTTGGTGTTATACATGCAATCTTTGAGGCATAGGCAGGAACTTTGGATGCAGACTCCAGATGTAGGGATTTAGCTTTTAGAATCTGTTATATAGCAACCTTTTGCATACATGCCTCCCATGCTTCTATGTGTACCTTACCATCTGGACTGTTTCTATGCATGCATCATACTCAGTGTATGAAGAAAATCACATTTAAAAAAAACCTTGGTTGTGTTACCTGTGGCCACTGGCTAATGACGTGTTTTTAAATTATCGCTCTTGCATTCCTGAATCTTTGTTCTACTGCTGCTTGGACATAGGGGACTGCTATAAACTGGCAGGATGATATGAATTTGCACTCAAATTAAATTTCCTGTTGCTCAGCCAGGGAAATTGGTGGTAGGTGTTCACTAGCAACAGTGGCTGGGCCAGATGACCTGGTCACTTCTGTTATATGTTCATTATTCTGTTTTCATTTGTTTATTTGCTAGATTCTAAAAAGAATCCTCCCCCCCAAAGAAGAACTTTTGTGCTTAACCTTGTGTCCATTTACAATAAAATACTTCAACAGTGCAATCCTAAGCAGAATTACACTCTTTGCCCTTGGATTCTTCTCTGTTGAAGTATTTTACTGTAAGTGGACACAAAGTTAAGCACACTTCTTTATTTCTTTCAATGAGGTAGTTCAACATACTCTTAAATCATTGTGACATCATGCTCAGTATTCTTAATAACAGATAAACTCCTTCTAATTATGGCTTTCCTGGATATTTTTTTTTTTATTTAAAAAGGTGATAGATGGAACATTATGTAGCCCAGATACTACTTCAGTTTGTGTCCAAGGGCAATGTGTAAAAGCTGGATGTGATCGCATCATCGGCTCCAGTAAGAAGTTTGATAAATGTGGTGTCTGTGGAGGCAATGGTTCTACATGCAAGAAAGTATCAGGCATGCTTTCTAGTTCCAGGTATGTAACTATCATTTTCATTAGAATCATAGAGCAGGTATATTCAGCTGTTAATAAAAAGTGGCTTTAATTATATAGGAACTTGCAGTCTTAGAGCTTAAAAAAATACGAGTCATCTTAATTCTTGTAATTGATGTAATTCCTGACATAATAAGGAAATGCAGAACACTTACCTTCTGGCTTCTTCTTCCCCTGTAGCCGTGGTTACCATGATGTTCTTGTGATTCCTGCTGGGGCGACAAACATAGACATTAAACAACGGAATCACAGGGGCACAAGACAGGATGGTAGCTTCCTAGCTATTAAAGCTGCTGATGGCACCTATATTCTCAATGGTGACTACACACTATCAACATTAGAGCAAGACATCAGTCATAAAGGCAATGTTTTGAGGTACAGCGGCTCATCGGCCTCTTTGGAAAGAATACGCAGTTTCAATCCACTGAGTGAACCTTTAACAATACAAGTCCTTACTGTAGGTGAACTGCCACGTCCTAAAATAAAATACACATACTTTGTGAAGAAACCAGTACAGTCTGGTCCTGAGAAGCCTTCTAGTAAAAAGACTGAATCTTTCAATGCAATCAAGGAAACAATTTTATCTGAATGGGTTATCGAAGAATGGAGAGAATGTTCAAAGTCATGTGGAACTGGATGGCAGAGGAGATCTGTAGAATGCAGAGACCTCAGTGGACAGCCTTCAGCAGACTGTGCAAGAGAACTCAAGCCAATTGACATCCGGCCATGTGCAGACACTCCGTGCCCTCAGTGGCAGCTAGGAGACTGGTCACCATGTTCTAAGACATGTGGGAAAGGTTTCAAGAAAAGATCATTAAAATGTGTTTCATTTGATGGCATCACATTGTCACATGAAAGCTGTGACCTCGTAAAGAAACCTAAACATTTAATAGACTTTTGCAATGTTACAAACTGCAGCTAAACCATAACAGGCTGAGAAAGCTAATGGTGTAAGTTTCAGACCAAAGCACTGAAAAGGAGGGTGAAAGGTAGCAATTGTGTAATTTTCATTGCAAAATTCACCGTGGGGAATTTACTGAGATGGGGGCAGTGCAAATAATGTTGGATGGGGTGGATTCTATCAACTGCAAACCTGATAAAACAACTAATGTTGCTAGCTATTTCATCTTCAGCACTAAAGCCCTGAGGCATTACAATTTCCTTTTTTAAGTCTGTTACAAGTTAAACAAAACATAGGCAGTGGCCAAAGCAGGTTTAAACAAACATTTCAATGTTTTAGTGATTACATTTTTTTTTTCTTCCTGGAGTTGTGTTGTGGTACTGATAAAAATATTTTTTCCTCAAAGTTGGGAATGAGAATGACCATTTTTCTCTAAGCTTAATAATTGGTCAGGTCTTGCCTACCTCACAAAGAGCAAACAAAAAAAGAACAACCCTCAGTATTTGAAAAGAACTTTTGACTATATTGTTAATGGCTGCTATCATTTTACAGAATAGTTTTTTTTATAAACAGAAAGCCATATTATCTGCCTGTAAATAAGAACGTACAAAAATGGCTGTTAAATCTCTTGATGACTAGAATGTAGTGCAGTTTTAAAGTATTTTTTTTATTTTACTGAGGTAACATTTCCCCCTTGCAGTCAGCCTGCAGGACTGGAATCATAACAGTTTCAGCAATGCATGCCATTCTTATTGGTTTGGATAGGTCACACCCCATTTGCTCCAAAATATTTAAGTGAAATTAATTTTATCTTGGGAGTATATATTTGTCTTATGAGTATATTGTAATCAAGTTTCTAGGTGGAAATGTAGTCATATCATGCTGCCATTTGAGTTAAGGTAATGGTCTGACCTCTTTAAGATACAGTTTACTATATACAGGCCAACAATAGCACACTTGCTTGTGATCTGCTGCGAACAGATACAATTCCATCATGAACAGGAGGTCTTTAATGCATGGCACCTAATGTTTTTACACTGCTCAAATCACTTGTAAGACGGGGAAGACTAAGCTGAGGGATAGCAGGTCCATCCACAGCAATATGCCAATACATGTGTATTTAAAAGTTTGTGCCAGTCCATAGACTCTGAGAATATGGCTCTCCATATGTATACAGTAAATATAACTATAGATGATACATACTTTAAAAGTATTTATATTCCTTTCCTTCTGTGAAGGGTTGTAATTGGTAATAAATGCATATATTGAACCTATTTATTTTTATATTTCTTGTCTAATGTGATCTTCTAAGTTATCACTTTTTTTTAAAAAAAAGACATTTAACAAGGATAGAGTATTTATGCAATATAATATGATATTAGAAATAATAAACACTATGAATTTTGGAAACAGAGTGGAGGTTTTTCATTCATTCATGTGCATATTAAAAGAAAGCAATAGCCATTGTATAACATTGCGAAGGACACAGCAGTTGCAAAATGGTAACAAGTGGAGGATCAGCCCAAGACTTGGTGGAGCCTGTTTTTCCCCTCCCTCCTTCAGTGCACACACTTGGCATCACAGGCCATTATCTGGAACATGCAGTCACTTCCACATCTATTGTCATCCAGCCCTCCCTCTCACCTTGGTGTGAGTAACTGGAGCTCAATGACTCCTACAACACAAATTCTAATTGTATTGGCGTTCTTTGGATGTGGGGGATTCATAGGTTAAAAAAAACCACCATTAATGTCTTCTTGAAATGTAACTGCATGGATAGGAAGTCATTTATATAAGTGTGTATTCCGTAAATCTTACCACACCAGAGCTTACACTGTTGGAATGGAGCAGAGGAAGTCACCAGAGCTGTGTGGTGAGCTGTAACATGAATTACATGGTGAATGGAATAGCTTCTAAGTAGTTGCTTGTTAGTGACTAGTTTCAATCTGTCTTTAGCTGTTATTTTGCCAGCTGCTTCTGTATAACCAAAGATTTAAAAATGCAATGTGTCAGAAACCAAATATATAAATATCGGTTTACAGCATTTAATTAAATTAATCTTTTAATGATGCATTATTTCTCCTGCAGTCATATAATGTTACAACATGCAGAATTTATGACCAAATTACTTGTGCCTAATTTAAACACTTATAGCTGCACAGTGTATGTTTTCGGTGTGGGAATTCTTTGTATGGAATTCTTGTGAATATGGCCAATTACTGAAGCTTAAGAGCTAAACTAGATCCAAAGCTGTGATGGATAAAAAGTGAATCATCCATGTTTTTTTACATCAGCCGAGAAAATATGCCTGATGCAAGATTAATAAGGAAAGGGGACAAATACTAGACATAAAAGTCTCCCATGATAGTCCCTTTAGAGACCCTGCCTAGTTGGCCCCCAGTTACATCAGAAGAGATTACCCTAATGATTAAGCAGTTAAAGAATGGGAAGGCTCCTGGCAGTGACTTTATTCCTCCAGACCTTCTCAAGAGCAACACTGACTGGTGGTCACCGTTATTGGCCAGACTTTTTACTTATATTGACCACACTGCTCAGATTCCAACAGACTGGGGATTTGCAATTATTAATCCTATATATAAGAAAGGTATCAGGTCTGATCCTAGTAATTACCGACCGATTAGTCTTCTAAATACCATAGGTAAATTGTACTCGAGACATCTGCAAACTAAATTACATAACTGGCTTGAACATGATAATTATCTAAGCAAAAATCAGGCGGGCTTCACCCACGGTTGATCAACTCTTGATCACTGTCTTGTTCTAGACTATTTTATTCAAAAATATGTGAGAGTTGCCAAGAAATCTCTTTTTGTCGCCTTTGTGGATTTGAAGGCGGCCTTTGATTCTGTATCTCGGGGAAGACTTTGGGCAAAATTGAACTGCACAATCATAGATAAAAGACTTCTGCATCTGATGATTAAGGTTCATGAGAATATGCAACTACAAATCAGATGTAATGGTAAAGGAATGTTATCAAAATCTATTCCCTCTCGGAAGGGAGTAAGACAGGGTTGTTTACTTGCCCCCTCCTTGTTTAATATATATGTTAATTCCCTTATTCAGTCTCT
>NW_015170319.1:202370-215317 GCF_001447785.1 Gekko japonicus | reverse complement strand
AAGTCTTTAGGGATAATTTTCAGCTATAATGGCAGTTCCTCAGCACATATAGCCTCCACAATCTGCTCTGCTGAGAGAAATGTTAATGCTATTATCAGATTTTTCAGAAAGGAGGGCCAAGGTGTAATTTTAGCAGCTTTGAAATTATTTGACGCAAAGGTCTTAACCCAACTCACATATGGTACGCAAATAATTACAATAAGTGATAATAACTTTAAGGACCTGGAAAAAGTTCAATCCAAATTTATTAGAGCATTATTTAATGCGCCTAAATGTACAGTGAATGTTGTTCTTAGGCAGGAGAGTGGGGTGACAAAAGTGGAAACGAAAATCTAGATAGCTTCCATTTTTTATTGGTTGAGAACGCACTTGAAGCCTACAGGTCTAATTCCATCTTTACTAGCTGCCACTCCATATCCTGATTGGTCCTCTAAAATTTTAGCCAAACTTGGATCAATTGGGCTTTACCCTGCAAGTCTTTTGGAGCAAGGATTGACTAAAGCTAAATCTATAGTAACCCAACGCCTAATAGATATATAGGCTCAGACAGAAGAAGCGCTCTTACCTTCAAGATATGGAGTCTTAAAATCCTGGATAGGTTTTGCTCCCGCTCCATATCTTTCTAACATCACATATGACGGCTATAGATGGGCTTTTTCTAGAGCACGTTTTGATGCCCTACCCTCTAATTTGTTACAAGGAAGGTTTTTGCATTGGCCTATCTCCCAAAGATGCTGCCCTTGTACAAATCTTGATATAGAGTCGGTATCACATATGTTGTTACATTGTAATTTTTATGCTAGGGAGAGACAGCTGTTAATTTTCCCATTGTTGTCCAAATTTAAACCCTTGGATGTCCAGTGGAAATTTGCGGAATTGAGGATTTTAATTTTTTTGTTAGAAGATTGGAAAGAGAGGATATCTTTAGCTGTGGCAAAATTTTGCTTCCTGGCCCTTAAAAAGAGGAAGCTTATACCTTAGATAGCAAGTTGATGACAAATTAGCATTGTTTTTGTTTTGTTTTAATGAGATATTGTACTCATTTTAAAGTTCTTTTATAGATCCATTTGAATTTTATGTATTTATAGTATATCTTATATTATTATTCCTCTTGGTAATGTTCTATATTGGCTGGTCGCTTGACCATACTAATAAACTTGACTTGACATAAAAGTGTATTATAGACTGTAGCAGCCAAAAAAGATTTAAGAACTATCAAGGAACATAGCAGCAGGCCCACCCCCTCTGGGCTCTGAAAATGCTTGATTCTGCATGCCATCTTTGCAAATGAGGATAAGGGCTCCCCCCCCCCCCCCCGGGGAGAGTATAGCACTCTGTATAAAGACTCTAAAAAGATTTAGCAACTCTATTCTCTGCACATGTGTTTACTCTTGGCATTTTAAATTTACTGTTTTATTTATTTGTAACATGAAGCAGCATATTAGTTTGTGTCAGGAAGGACACATGAAGCAGCATATTAGTTTGTGTCAGGAAGGAGAGTCCCTGCAGTACCTACCATAGTTCTAGCTGGGCCACATCCAATAAGACATACAACCCAGCTTGGCAGCCCAGAAGATAGACACAGAGAAGTATAAAAGCAAAAATCCTTCCTGAAATAAAGTGGAGTTTCATATAAGCCTCCTGAGGTCATGCACTTTATTGTTTTTCAGCTTCTATTGTTTGAGTCTGTATTTTGTGAAGTCTTTATCAGTAATTAGCCAGCAGTGAGATCTCACATAACGGCAATTATTTTGCTGGCTCAAGTCAGTCTACTGAAGTTTCTATATTCCTCTTCTTTGGAACTGCCTTCTTAGAGCAGTATATTGTTTTTTATTTACTGTTGATCTGTGCCATAGATATTTGGTATGTTTATGCCTGACTAGGCCTGTTAGTTTCTCTTGCCTTGGCTGATGTAACTTCTTCTCACTTCCTTCTCATCTCAGTCCTCTCACCTCAATCCAAAATTAAAGCATTCACCTTACCATTGTCCTCAAAACCCTTCAGTAGTTTCCCATCTTCTTCTGTTTCCAGCACAAACTTCTTAAAGATATGTATTACTTGCCCTATTCTATTGGTTGACCCTTGACTCTATCATTTGGGCTGAAATTTTTCTGGAACTATGTCCCACGGAATAGAATGGGGCTTGCTTCTGAGCAGTCCTGCTTAGGATTGCTGTTTTCATTGCCAGCTCTGTCACTTTCAACTGAAAGGAGGTCTCTTTCTCTTCTGAGTCCTATGTTGCCTTCTGAGGCAGAGAATTTTATCCCTTAACATGTATGTGATGTCACTTCTCTCTCGTCTTAAAACCCATCTTTTTCCATTGGACCATCAGCTAAATCCCTTAATTTTCTTTCAATCTTTAAATAGGTTAGTTTGTTTATTTCATTTATACCCCATTTTTTTCCTTAAGAGGGACCCAAAGTGGCTTACAATGTTCTCCCCTTCTCAGTTGTATTGTTACACCAACCCTGTGGGGGAAGTTACACAATAAGACTTCACACCCTTGTAGTCCAGATGAGAGAAACAAAGGAACTTTTCCCAATACATTATTATTATTATTATTATTATTATTATTATTATCCAATACATTATTATTATTATTATTATTATTAAGTTCAAAAGTCCAGTCAAGTTGCAAATCCTTTTGGAACTTAACTCTTGGGTTTCTACATCAAGAAAACCGCCTAATGTTTTCTGTATCCCTTATTTTCCTCCTTTTAACCTGTATGGCCCCAGTCTACAGAAGTGTCCAACATCATATTTCATATATCCCATGTTTCTTGGGTGAAAGTGCCCATTTTGCCTGATCATAAATGTGTATTTTTAGAAATATGTACCACTGATTTTAGTTGGAAAAGTAATCTAATGCCTTTCTTGTAAGTAGCCTGTGTGTAATATGCCTTTTAACCACCAGACTGATAGATTCTGGGGAAATTTGGAAGCCTGTGTTGTGCCTTGTTTTATTTTGGCTAGTTCTAATGAAGTACCCAGGTATTGGTTTTGGATTTTGCCCAGGGCCATTGCAGCTACATGAAATCTCCTTCTGAGTTTAATAGGTCATCTATTCAAGTAAGTGTTATCAGGATTTCACTTTAAAAGACCATCCCTGAATTCGTGTCTGAACAAACCCATCCACAAAGTGCTGGAGTCGTCATAAGCTAACTGCAACTTGATGACACTTTACAGACACACACACACACCGTGATTTCCCAATGGTAACACAAAACTGGGATTCTTAAGCATTACCAAAAAACATTCCTGTAAAAAAATCCATGTTATTTGTTGTGTTTGGGTGACTAACTATCAGAGAGCCAGTTTGGTGTAGTGGTTAAGTGCGTGGACTTTAATCTGGGAGAACCGGATTTGATTCCCCATTCCCCCACTTGCACCTGGCTGGATGACCTTGGGCAAGCCGTGGTTCTGATAAGAGCTGTTCTTGAAAAAAGAGCAATTTCTGTCAGATCTCTCTCAGCCCCACCTACCTCACAGGGTGTCTGTTGTGGGGAGGGGAAGGGAAAGGAGTTTGTAAGCCACTCTGAGACACCTTTGGGTAGTGAAGGGCGGGGTATAAATCCAATCTCCTCTTCTTCTCAATGCATCAGGCATCTTGTTTTTATTTGATTCTCTGAATTTTCCACACAGTGTATGTCTTCCTTCCAACTGGATCCTTGCAAAGTATTGAGTGCTCCCATCCTATCACCAAAGAAGATCCAGAGAATCAAGGAATTTACATGGAGGAGTCTGTGCTGAGCTGTGAGTGCTCAGTCTACTCAATGTAGAGCTCCAAATTTATGCAGATCCCACTGTTGTTGTGTGTGTTTTTTAGGATCAGGGAAAAGGCTGGGGGAACCAACAGTCCCCTCCTCCACCATGCAGCCCCTCATCAGAAAAAAAAATCAATTTCTATAGCTTTTAAATAATGTTCTTGGAGCTGATGTGTGACTCTGATCAAAGCAGTGAACCCAGACACACCTTGTAAACAAGTGTACCATGTAGCTTAGCCTTCAGACTCCTGTGCCCCAGCCCCCTGTCACCACTAATTTATTTATTTATTTGTTTGTTTTGATTTATTATATCCTGCCCTTCCCACAAGTGGGCTCAGGGAGGGTTACATCAATAAATTACAATCAATAGACAAGTAAAAGTGAATATCTCTCATATATAAAAGACTTTTCATGTCCCTCTTGCCCGTGCTCCCACAGCCTTTTGCCCGCTGACCTGTCACTCACAAGGTCTCGCCATTCATTGGTGCCTGCATTGCCTAAGGTCTCGCCATCCATTGGTGCCTGCATTGCCTGCATCCCGCCCACAGGCGCAGCACGCACCACAACTGAAGTCACACTGGATACCTCTTTGCACTGCTGATGCCCCCTTCTGCAAGCAAAGCCATGACAAAGTGCCAAAACAACCCTGCCCTGTTATCTTTACCCCCCCAGCAGCTCACCCCCCCTCCAGGCATGACACGAGAGAAGACAGTTGTGCCACACTCACCAGGGAGCATTGTGACAGCTGTGCCTTGGAAACCTGGCCAACTCCTGTGCCAGCCATCCCCACAGTCCGCCCTGGCTGCAGCTGCCCTCGTGCCAGCGGCACACACTGCAATTAAAACCTTAATGCTCTGCTGCGCCGGGCACCCTGGAGCAGGAGGTGAGAGGAGCCACAGCTGCCAGTGAGCCAAGATTTGCCTCCCTGAACTGCTTGCGGCAGAGGCCCCTGTGTGCATATTCGCACAGATATGAGGTTTGTGATTGCAGGGGGACGGGGGGACAGAACAGAAACAATCCCCCCAAAACATACACATACCCCTCCTTTTTGCTCTGCAAAGCCTCCACATCAGTCCTGCCAAAAGCAGACAGAGCTTTGACTTTTTGCCTCCTGGTAGTTTAACACCTGGCTGTAATTGCCTTAACCACTTAGCATGACAGCTAAGACTTACACATAGATCATAGTGATCTCGATCCAGTAACTGCTTGCTACCTCAACCTAGACATATATCTCAATAGTCCTTGGATTAGAGGGATGGCTATATTCTGTGCAAATTTGGCATTGATATGTTTAAAAACAGCTGGCCTAGACCCTTGAATTGGTTCCCCATTGAAAATAATGGTCCCAAAATTCCAGAACTTGAATAAAACACTCAAATTTGAATCCTGAACTAATAATCCCAAACATCAGCAATCATGGTACAGACCCCCCCCCAGGATACAAAATTAGAACGATTTCCCTCCCTCAATGTGGCAGAACAGTCCTGCTCTGGCTTGCAAGCCCTGTTCCACTCGGTCCTCCAAGGTTTTCTCAACATCTGAAGAGGCTTTTCTCTCTCTCCTGTAACCTGCTGCCACCACCTAACCTTTGTAAGAATCACCTGCTGGGATGGTCAGGACTCCCAGCTTCCCTTCCAGGTTCTGAGGCCTTACCTCTGTGTCTCCCGCTGCCAGCACCTGGTCACCATGGGGACAGTTTAATGCCTTGTGCACCCCTGAAGGAATAGCTGCTTGCCAACTGACTGCCTTTCCCCTGGCTCTCCTTTTAAAATAGCATGTTCAAGATGGTGGAGGTCTATGTGGTACAGAGAACTGCTACCAAAATCAAAAGTTACAAAGTATTTATTAAAAAGGAAATATTTATAAGCATACTCTTAGCCAGGGGTCATTTCAAAGAAAAAGAGCTAGGGGAACTCATTAACATAACTCATTAGCATATGCCACACCCCCTGACATCATAAGGGCCGGCAGTGGACCTGCAGGGCCGGCGGGAGTGCAAGGAAGCCCCACCAAGGCCCTCCCTGGCCCCAGACAGGCAGGGGTGGGGAGAGGCGGGGAGGAAGCAACTTACCCTCCCTCTTCTCCTGCCTCCTCCTGGCTGAATGAGGGCCGGAAGCGGGGCAGCCGGAAGCAGGGGGTGGGGCTCCGTCGTGTGCCCCGCCCCCCACCTCACCCGGGGGAATTGCGATCCCCCCGAATCGACCTCTGCTCTTAGCACAGCACCAGATTGAGCACGGGATTCAAAAGAAAAGGGTAAAACGCAATTCCTATGTCCCTCTCTCTATACATGCCCTGTCAGATGTTGTTAAATATAGGAAAGGCTCTTTAGCATAGAATGTTACAGGTCTCTACAGAGTTTCATTACCTTGCAGCTTCCTTCAGCTGTCCAGGCCAGCACATGGTAATGGCCGCCTCCTCCAGACCTCAGTTAAGAGTTCTACCTGCTCTGATGGACACAGCATCCCCACAAAAAAGACCTCCCTCCTTGCTCCCAGAAGTTTCATCATCTCTCTTTTCCCCACCCACTGACCAGGTCAGGCTGGATCAAAGAAGCTTTACCTGAAGTCTCCAAAATTTTCTTCCTGAAGTCCTTCTAGTCTTTAATACTTCCAAATCTCTGTTCCCTGCATGGGGGGTGGAGAACTGGACCCTCCTATTGTCTCTAGCTGGACCTATTAGCATTTCTTAAGAGATAGCTGAGGTAAGGCTGACCTGCCTTCCCCCTCTCTGCCTGTTCCCTACCCAGAGAAAAACACTTTTAAAATCTCCTGGCAAAGCTTTTACTCAGGTCAAAACTCTACCCCAAAATGCATTTCTTCACACTTAACACAAATGGCCTTATCAGGTTCACAAAGTGGCTTGGGTCTAAATAATTGTTCAGTATGCACAAGAGGCTTTCCAGTAACATCCTCTGCTCCTCCAAACAGTATGACATCACTTTTGAAACTGACTTCCATAAACAATTTGTGATAGGGAAAGCGAGGTCTTGCTATGGTGAGATAACAAGTGAAAAATTCCTTGGGTATGCCCAAGCACTTGAAGTACGTCTTCGAATCTGGGCCAGCAAGTGCTACAAGCTACCTCTTCAGTGAGGGTATGCATCTACATATGGACCAGTTTAAGCATGATGCAACATAGGGTTGACAGACCCCCGGGCTGGGCAGGGGTTCCCCCAATTTTCAGCTGGCCAGTGGGGGAAGCCCCACCCCTGAACAGGAACATCACTGGGTGACATCTCCAACATGATGATGTCACCCGGCACTCTAGGTTTTGGGCAAAACTCTATGGCTTTGAAGGCAAAAAAACAGTGTTTTGTCCAAAACCTAGAGTATCAGCCCGTGTCAGCAATGTGATGATGTCACTTCCAGGTGACATCATCACACCATGCGTGCTTTGCACACATGGCAGAAGATCCTGGTCATGACTTGGGAGTCCCCTACTGGATCAAAGGTAGGACCTGGCAACCCTAATGCAACAGCACTGAAAATCCCTTACCTGTGTAGGTGTTGCATAAACATGTGAATGAGAATTGTTGGAGTAGGCCCACTATCCATGCCCTAGACTTCCACATAATTCACAAAAAGTATGCATCCCTGTGCATCAGGGCCGTAGCTAACCCCTTCCTTGTGGGGGGGGGCCCTGGGGAAAGGGAGGGGGCCTGGAGTGCGCACGCACCGCACACACACGCATCCCCACCTTACCTCTCATCCTCTGCTCCCTGGGGACCCCGCAGCAGGACCCCCTCGCCCGCGGAGCGCGGCGGCCACGCGGCTCCAGGCAGGCAGGCAGGGCGAGTTTTAATTTAATAGTGTCTGAAATAGCAGGGAACAGTTATCTGCAACAAAAAATACTGCCATCCTCTTAAATTATGGAGCTGCAGACTGAGCTGGGTGGCTCTAATTTAAGCTTCATCAGCATTTCCACCATAAATCCTGTTGAGGAGAAAGGGTGGTCTAGTATTTACTACTGCAGTTGGCTGAACCTAATGCTGAGTTTTGAAAAACTGTTTTATGTCATTTTAGATATAAAAATCAACCTAGAACCATTTTATCCTTCTAAGATAGTGATTATTTCTTAGATGCATGTCACTTTAATGTGTAAACAATATATTTGTCTTAACCAAACACT
The DNA here is from genome assembly GCF_001447785.1 of Gekko japonicus. Classification (NCBI taxonomy): domain Eukaryota; kingdom Metazoa; phylum Chordata; class Lepidosauria; order Squamata; family Gekkonidae; genus Gekko; species Gekko japonicus. The sequence goes on along the minus strand of NW_015170319.1, from coordinate 207,425 downwards.
GTAGCTTGTGTACAAATCTTGTGTATGCTGAATGGAAGGAGAGAGCTGGATTTGCATGCCAGTGTGCTTCACCTCCACATGTTCTGCTGAAGATATCTTCAGCAGAACATGTGGAGGTGAAGCACACTGGCATGCAAATCCAGCTCTCTCCTTCCATTCAGCATACACAAGATTTGTACACAAGCTACAGTGTTTGGTTAAGACAAATATATTGTTTACACATTAAAGTGACATGCATCTAAGAAATAATCACTATCTTAGAAGGATAAAATGGTTCTAGGTTGATTTTTATATCTAAAATGACATAAAACAGTTTTTCAAAACTCAGCATTAGGTTCAGCCAACTGCAGTAGTAAATACTAGACCACCCTTTCTCCTCAACAGGATTTATGGTGGAAATGCTGATGAAGCTTAAATTAGAGCCACCCAGCTCAGTCTGCAGCTCCATAATTTAAGAGGATGGCAGTATTTTTTGTTGCAGATAACTGTTCCCTGCTATTTCAGACACTATTAAATTAAAACCCTTTGGCAAACAAATGTGAAGTTTTCTCGCAGAAGCACCACTCCCCCCCCCACCCTTCCTGGCTTTTAGATGACATAGTCAAGTCTTTGTTTCATAGCAGTGAGTAGAGTATATTTTTCAAAACACAACACTGTCAAAATGGGAGGAAAATCTGTCAGATTATGAAGCTATATGAAGGAATAGTTTACAACAAAACTATTTCATGATATTTTGTTATACTACTAAATAGAGTATTGTGCCAAGTTCTTTGGTGAGCAAAGATGACTTGACATACATCTTAACATTTTTATAACGTCTGTCATTTTTATAACGTCTAAATATCCAATTTTTGCCCATTTTCCAAAAATCTTACATTGCTATTGTGCCATTTCTCTCAGAAGCTCAGAACACTGTACATAGAGTCCTATGGAAAATATTTATAAAGAACATTAGGCTACAACTGGGTGGGAAACCCAGATCCGTGTCTGGTTCTGTCTCTACCTATCCACAATGTTCTGTCTACCCATCCATAAGTTTATCCTATAACTTGACAGGGACTTGGAACCCACCTAAAATTTCCACGGAGGAAGGATTTCAGCCTATGAAAACACATCTCCTCTTAATCCCCCTCCCACTGCAGCCCAAAATGCCTGCCACTGCTGGGGGGTTGGTTGGTGCATCCCCAGGAATAGTGTGTGTGTGTGTGGGGAAATCAACAAAAATGCTTCTCCCACACACAGATGGAAATTTTAGCATCCAACTTATTATTATGATGTGATAAACTCTAGTGCCATTTGTAGATTGTGGAGTTTATCTTGGGCTCCTTTGGAATGATGCAAGACAAGGCATAGTCAATTGTTTCTTAGGTCAGAGTCAGGTAGAGTTGCCAACAGCCTGGAGAAAACATGTTCTGTCTTTTTAATAGAGGCTTAAAGGGACATTATTTTCTAGGACTGATTCCACAAAAGCAGTTGTTTCGCCCTTGGTCTCCTGTTTCCCCCAGTTGTACTGCTCAATTTCCCACTATTTGCTGCACGGCCGCATTTTCACCTGCATCTCCCCCCCTCCCAATTTCCCCTGCATCTTCTTGATTGTTATTTTTTTAGGATCAAAAAGCCATGGGGGAAATTGGGGGGGGGGAGATGCAGGTCAAAATGCGGGTGCGCAGCAAATAGTGGGAAACTGAGCAGTGCAAGCAGGGGAAATGGGAGACCAAGGGCACAACAACTGCTTTTGTGGAATCGGTCTAGGTTATGTTATGTTATTTACCACCATTCCTTGAAAAGCTTCAACTGCCTTTTCCCACAAATTAAGCCTCTATTAAAAGGAAAAGGATCCCCCCCCCCCACTCATGGTAACTCTAGAGTCAGGGGCTACTCAGAGATGTTGTCCATCAGAAATTCCATTAAAATGGTAGATACCAGTAGCAAACAGATTTTAGATTCATTTAGGCTCTTAAAGTAAGGCCACTTAATTTGCACTGAGCCTGATTCATCCCTTCAGTTGCCAGATTTTTTACCATGGCTACAGTCATGCAAGATATAGAGTTTCTCTCTTTATGACAACAGCCTTGATAGAGAGAATAAGAACTATTGTAGGAATTTTCTATTCCCGTGGTTCCTAACCATTTTTGATACCGCAAGTCCAAGTTTACTTGTTATAGTGACCCACTTTAAAGAAAGAGGGTGCAGAAAGCAATAAAACTGCAAAAGCCTGGGACTCATTTTCTGACAGGATAGGGGAATTCTGTTCTATACCATTTTTTTGACTTGGGATGCGGCTGTTGAGAACTCATATTTGCACTCATGGCTCAAACTGTCAGGTTTTCCCACACAGATATTACAACATCGAGTCATTTACTTTGTGATCTTGAGGTTAATCTTTTTAACCTTAGGGTTATTTCAAAGGTCATTGTTAGCAGATGAACCGAATATTTGCTTTTATGTATTTATGTTTGCTGACACACACTCACCGCCATGGACTGTGACTATGACTATGGGTTTGGGAAAGATGTGTGCTCGGAATGCTGGAACTGCCTCACCTGAGAGATGCTCTGCCTGCACTTTATGCTAATGGGGTTTGCACTCACACAGCCCCAGCCTGAGGAAGAAGAAAGCATCGCCATTGTGGGTCAGCACAAACGACAACTTTTATGGTTTCAACCACCATGCATGAACTGTAAGGAGACACGTAACCCTTGGTATCTGGTTTGCATCCAAAAAGACAGTTTCCTTCCAAATGGTCGTTTTATGGCTTGGGACCAGGCTACATCCATCTACACATCAATGGTTGCCTTGGCATCATCTTCACACCTTGACCAGATGCATCCCCTGAGTTAAAGGTTTAGATTTAAATATCGCCCACTCCTTCTAGGTAGATACGTCATTGCTTAATAACCAATAGTGTTAGTTCTTGGGACGGACCACAGGTGGGAAGGACAAGGAGGATGGCACCAATGCCAGCCCCCAAGACCCCCCCTATATAAAGTGAGGTTCAACAGTTTGAACCCCGCTAGCCATCTTCTCTCTTAAGCTATTTACTTACAGCCTTGCTGCACAAGTAACTTTTTGTTCTTACTGACCTCGTGGACTGCAGCCACAAAGGTCCACACATGTTTGGCAGGTTCCAACCATGTGCATATAGATTTCCTATAGTTATTCTAGTCTTATTCCTGCATTCTTCATTGAGAAGGTCAAGCTTCGGATCAGATAAATATTTGCTACTCCCCTTTCCCATCCTTTAGTATAAAAGTGACTATTTCCTACTCTTGGAACCCTGAGGAACTTGTATGATTGTGCGTGTGATTCCGTTTTTGTATGTATGTGAACCAAATATTATTACTTAGTAAAAAGAACAACTTGATTTCAAGGTACTAGTCTCGTCTCCTTAATACCACTGGGAAATTCCTTGGGTCGGTTTTGGACTTCTGTATACACAGGCGAAAGGACCCCAAACATTTAGTCTGGCCTCTGCTGTAGGTAAAGCAGTTCGGCTAACATCACCATGTAATCATGCATCGTTGAAGATAAATAATTAGTTAGGAGACCAGATTCATCACCTTTATTGCTTCTTTACTTTGCAAGAGTGGTGCAAAAGAGGTGATTTCAGTGATTATGTAGAGCAAAGACTCCACATAGAAAATGGTAGACTTATCAAAAGACACACTCAAGTGCAATTTTAAAGCAACCTTTTATGTTTTAGAAGCTAGAGTTTGAGATCATAAATGATTTCATTCATAGGTCATTTCAGTACCTAGAGATATACACAGATACAAAACAATACATTAGATCTAGTCTTTCTAGCTTACATTCTCTACTATAAGAAGTGCCTACAGGCTAGTATATTAGAGACAGAGACAGCAGATGTTAGATTATTGTTGCCAGGAAAAGGATTGATTCAAGATACTTGCCACATAATTATAGGATACCAGGCACTACTGAAGTCTTTACATCTTTATGGAGTTTAGGACACCACATCCCTGTTTTGGTGATGGCTTGTGGCACTTTGAATTTTTACACATGTGCCCTCCAGAAGGAACAGAATGTTGAAAGCAGCTGCAAGAAGCTGTAGAATCCTGCGGGAGGGGGAAATTTTAGGGAATGGGTGGGATTTCCATATCTCAGCAAATTCAGTTTTCGTTCCCAGCTTGCACTTTGTAGGAATAAAGTGTCTAATAACATATAAGAACATAAGAGAAGCCAATGTTGGATCAGGCCAATGGCCCATCTAGTCCAACACTCTGTCACACAGTGGCCAAAAATACCAGGTGCAATCAGGAGGTCCAGCAGTGGGGCCAGGACACTAGAAGCCCTTCCACTGTTGCCCCCCACAAGCACCAAGAATACAGTGCATCACTTGCTCCAGCCTGAGAGTTCCTATCTATACCTTGTGGCTAATAGCCACTGATGGACTTCTAATGTTTATCTAATTCCCTCTTGACGCCATCCATGCTTGTAGCCGCCACCACCTCCTGTGGCAGTGAATTCCATATGTTAATAACTCTTTGGGTGAAGAAGTACTTCCTTTTATCTGTTCTAACCCAACTGCTCAGCAATTTCATTGAGTGCCCATGAGTTCTTGTATTGTGAGAAAGGGAGAAAAGCACTTCTTTCTTGACCTGCTCTGACTCATGCATAATCTTATAAACCTCAATCATGTCACCCCTCAGCTGTCGTTTCTCCAAGCTAAAGAGCTCCAAGCGTTTTAACCTTTCTTCATAGGTAAAGTGTTCCAACCCTTTTATCATTCTAGTTGCCCTTTCCTGCAATTTTTTTCAATGCTATAATATCCTTTTTAAGGTGTGGTGACTGTACACAGTACTCCAAATGTGGTCGCACCATTGATTTATACAGGGGCATTATAATACTGGTTGATTTGTTTTCAATTCCCTTCCTAATAATCCCCAGCATAGCATTGGCCTTTTTTATTGCAGTCACACACTGTCTTGACCTTTTCATTGAGTTATCTACTACGAGTCCAAGATCTCTCTCTTGGTCAGTCTCTGCCAGTTCAGACCCCATCAACGTGTATTTATAGTTAGGATTTTTTTGCTC
>NW_015170319.1:185972-201710 GCF_001447785.1 Gekko japonicus | reverse complement strand
GGGACCCAACAGATATTGTTTACCTTGATTTCCAGAAAGCTTTTGATAAAGTTCCTCATCAAAGGCTGCTAAGTAAGCTCAATGGTCATGGGATAAAAGGATGTCCTTTTGTGGATCAAAAACTGGCTAATTAATAGGAAACAGAGAGTGGGCAATTTTCTCAGTGGAGGGTGGTAAGCAGTGGGGTACCACAGGGATCAGTATTTGGTCTGAAGCTTTTTAAATTGTTTATTAATAATTTGGAGTTGGGAGTAAGCAATGAAGTGCCTAATTTGCAAATGACATAAGTTGTTCAGGGTGGTGAGAACCAGGGAGGATTGTGAGGCACTACAAAGGGATCTATCTAGGATGGGCGAGTGGGTGTCAGTGTGGCAAATGGGGTTCAGTGTGGCCAAGTGCAAAGTGATGCACATTGGAGCCAAAAATCCTAACTATAAATACACATTGATGGGGTCCGAACTGGCAGAGACTGACCAAGAGTCGTAGTAGATAACTCAATGAAGTCGTAGAAGATAACTCAATGAAAATGTTGAGACAGTGTGTGACTGCAATAAAAAAAGGCCAGCACTATGCTGGGGATTATTAGGAAAGGTATTGAAAACAAATCAGCCAGTATCATAATGCCCCTGTATAAACCGATGGTGCGACCACATTTGGAGTACTGTGTACAGTTCTGGTCACCACACCTCAAAAAGGATATTATAGCATTGGAAAAAGTGCAGAAAAGGGCAACTAGAATGATAAAAGGGTTGGAACACTTTACCTATGAAGAAAGGTTAAAACGCTTGGGGCCCTTTAGCTTGGAGAAATGACAGCTGAGGGGTGACATGATCGAGGTTTATAAGATTATGCATGGGACAGAGCAGGTCAAGAAAGAAGTGCTTTTCTCCCTTTCTCACAATACAAGAACTCATGGGCACTCAATGAAATTTCTGAGCAGTTGGGTTAGAACAGATAAAAGGAAGTACTTCTTCACCCAAAGAGTTATTAACATATGGAATTCACTGCCACAGGAGGTGGTGGCGGCTACAAGCATGGATGGCGTCAAGAGGGAATTAGATAAACATTAGAAGTCCATCAGTGGCTATTGGCCACAAGATATAGATAAGAACTCTCAGGCTGGGGCAAGTGATGCACTGTATTCTTTGTGCTTGGAGGGGGGCAACAGTGGGAGGGCTTCTAGTGTCCTGGCCCCACTTCTGGACCTCCTGATGGCATCTGGTATTTTTGGCCACTGTGTGACAGAGTGTTGGACTGGATGGGCCGTTGGCCTGATCCAACATTGGCTTCTCTTATGTTCTTATGTCGTTTGGCTCTAAAAGTCATTATTCTTTTACAAAAGAACTTCACTGGGGAGAATCCAAGGCAAAATTGCTGACTGGAATTCATCAAGGAGTTCAACACTGGTGCACATTCACACATGCTGAATAATGCACTTTCAGTTCCCCTTCAAGGCACTTTGGTGATAGTTTGGAAGTGGATTTTGCTCTTTCACACAGTAAAATCCAATTGCAAAGTGCACTGAAAGTGGATTGGAAGTACAATATTCAGCTTGTGCAAAAGGACCTTGGTAACAAGGACTTCGGATTTCTCACTCTATAGGTGCATATCCCCCTTCCCCCTTCAACTACACTTCTATAACCTTTAATTGGATATGTTTTGTATGTTTTGTCCTGCACTCTCCTGGTTCATATTTCACATTAATTTGGCTTTACTTGTGCATCAAAAGTGGGGATCGGGCCTCACACACTTTGAGTGGATTCAGTATTCTTTTGATGGGATCATGTCTTAAATAGGCTTCTCTTTGTAACATCATCTCTCCCTGCACCTGCCTTTTTGTTGTTTGAAGCCTTGAATATAAATGCATTGGCCTTATGGATGCGCACTTTATGCAGCTAATGAAGTGATCTCTGACTTGCAAAAGCTTATGCTGGAATAATTTTGTTTGTCTCAAGTGCCTATGTTACCCTTCTGAACAAATAGCAAGACATCAGTCTAACAAATGAGAGTCAGACAGCAGCTGTAACAATCCTTAGAAAATAATACACATGGGCTCTGATAGTAAATCTTATTTTCAAAAGCAAATGTACAGCTCTTAATACAGTATCGGACAATGTGGGTTCCCAGCATGACTAGACCAGCAATCAAAAGATGTGTTTTGCTTATTTTTGATTAATGTTTCTACCCTCTCTTTCTTTTCCAACAGAAAAAATCAAGGTAGTTAAGACAGAAAATGTAAAACTAAAAACCATGATTGAAATTATACAATCCCTTCCTATCAAGTTTATCACCATTTTTCTCCTCTGTGCAGCTATTTTGGCAGTGAGGAGTTGTGCATTGTCCTTCTTCTAGTTAGGCTGTAAAGTTCAAACCTATGCCACACAAATGAACAAAGTGGTGTAGCTTGGTGGATAGGGGCCAATCTACAGGTTACGATCTTTGAAATGTTGTCATGTTGAGTTCCCCAGCCTGACTTAAAATGTCAGTCACATATCAGTTATGAGTGCCCTGCTGCAAACTCACTCCCCAAACATGCTGGGGGCCCAATTTGGACTGGGGTCATGGTATGTAGGGAGAAGAGGCTTCAACCTTCCTTCCACTCCACTTTCCTGACCCAAAACAGCCTCAGGGGATATTTGTCTCATTGAACGCTACAGTGTCCTGATGGGGCTACACATACTACATCTTCTGTTTCTTCTTTGCTTCTTTCAGTCTCTTTTCCCCTCCTCTATTGAGCAGAGCCTTGTCTAACCAAAGGCTTCTGCTGTGGAAAAAGAAGTCACATTGGCCCATGGCACAGCCTTGATTTAGAAACAGAATGCTCTCTTCAAGTTAATGCAAAAGCAAGATCAGAGTAGATACTAACTTTAAGCCTGTGTTCATCCTTTGACTGATTTAGTGATTCAATTTGTTTTATAACCTCACCATTGTATCTTTTCTATAAAAAAAGAATAATAGTGACAATATCCAGTGACAGAAAATCTACTCAGCATTATTTGTAGAACGAGCAGGGAGGAGTGCCACTGTGGTTAGAAAGGAGGGGGGAAAGACTTTTCAAATAAGATTCTGCCTATGATGAATTATTACTCTCTTTTGACAAAGAATGGTGTACATACATGAAATAAAAGCATATTGATTCCATCTTTTCCAGACAGTTTCTTTTCAAAGTCTCCACTCAGTTTCCTGTTTTGCTCTCTAATACTCCAATGTTTGCATACAAAGAACGTAGCTATGCTGGCCTTGTATCTTTTAAATCATTTCAAGTTGTCTGGTTGAGTTAGGAAAAAAGAATGTTCTGCTGTGAAGGAAGATGGATTAAGCAATGAGTATGGCTAAGGGCGGCTTCAGAAATTATATTTTCCTCTGTGCATGTTGCTTTTGTTCCATTCATGGCAGGAAAAGCACTCATGCTGTACTTCATTCATTATGGTATTTATTTATTTTCATATTTAAAGTGTACCTCATAACTGACCCAGAATCCTCAAGGAGGGTTACAATACCAATTATTTCAAGCTAACTCTTGAATATCTAAAATGCAACAACAAATAGAAAATTCAACCTACTCTGTCCAGAGATCTCAAAAAAGTTATTAAAGAAGTCTTGGTCATCTTTGTGAAACGTTCAAACACACATGGCAGGCTTCCATTGGTACTGATGCACAAATCTGTGCCTACGTGCCCCTGTGCTGAATTCAAAACACACAGCCGGAGTCCAACAAGTTAGATGGGTATCTGTTTAATGCATTGAAACAGGGAATACAGAGCTGAGTGCCTTTGTACTCAACAATTCCAAAACTGTATTCTGCCATAACCAGGAAGGGCAGAAGGTCTTGTACCCCAAATGACATCACATATAGCTTACACATTGAAGAGTTTCTAATTGGTACCAAGTAGTTAACATCATACAAGTATAATCTGACTCAGTGCATCTCTCGGTGGTGTCGGTAATTACATTTGCTTATCTGCCCTTCAGAGTAATGGAACATTAAGGAACACTGAGAACCTTTCTGACCTTTGTGAAGCCAGTCCCTCTTTTTGTCAGAGGAAATGTCAGACCCCACATTCAGAAATCACATTCATTTTTCCCTTGTCCTACAATCCCCCCTATTGGTGAAATGACCACCCGAAGGCTCATTGCCACCATCAAGAGCAGTGTTCACTGGAACTGAGTACTCAGGATTCTTAGCCCAATACCTGGCAACCGTCATCATTTGTTCAACTCTTGAGCTGGGGGTTCTGGGGACTGCAGAAGCAGAACAAGCTATTATGGTGGGTGTACATTGTATGCAGAAACAAATCCAAAAGATCAATAAATTTTTCACCAGAACAGGCATTAAAACAGTATAAACAGTAAATCCCAAACCAATGAACCAACTCTCAAACCAATCCCCCCCACCCATGAGAGGGTATAATTCCTTTTAAAATATTTTAGATATTCTTGATGTTTCATTAAATAAAGACTAAATGATCAATCAGGTTCAACTAACACATGCACTCAAATTCAGCACAGTTATGTCCTGCCTTAAGCAGCAGGCAGTCTATAGCCATTCTATTCTGGATGGTAGCCTTTTCAGTATCATGCAGTTCTGCCAGGATACTCTCTAAAACCTGGGAAATATCATTCGTCAGATAGGTCAGTCTGCAAGCAAGGGCATCGAAGTTCTCAGAGTTGATAGCAGCCAAGGCAGGGACCCCGACCAGAGAGGCGGCCAGGGCAGTAGATTCTGTTGGAAAATAATCTCACTGAAGGGTCACATTTTTCATCGATCTCAGCGTAGCTGCGCTTAGAGCGGGAAAGGGCAGTTGTAGTTTTTCAAGGAATCAGGAAGGTTGTTAGGTGGTCATAAGAACAAAGGCCACCCAGGATGCCACCAGTCACATAAAGATAAACAACTAGTCCACAGAACAGGAACCATCCTCTGGAGAGTGTAGTGTGCCGGGCATAATACGGAGTGGATTCTGCCAGGTTACACTCGAGTTGATGGTTTATTTATTTATTTATTTTATTTATTTATTTTTATTTTCATACTTATACCCCGCCCTCCCCAGTGGGCTCAGGGCGGCTCACAGAGGCAAGAACAACTTGCCATGATAAAACAATATATACAAAACAGTTTAAAACATATACTACATATTAAAATATAATAACAGGTGCTCAAACTCCCATTCATAATCTAACATTGAGGCAGGTAGATGTACATCCTTTGAAAAACAGGCAGAGGTCAGCAGGCCTGACTTTGGCAACTTTGACAGCAAACATATTTTTGATGAATAGCTGGACCCGGTTGCCCCATTCTGGGTTGGAGTCGAGGGTTGGACCGTGATGGTCCGTCAAGCTGGGTGGATTAGTCTCTGGTTCTTTCAGGCTTACTGGGACTCCCCAGAGGCAGGATGTAAACAGGTCATGGACATTTGAGCTGCTGTGAATACAAAATTTGCTGAGATTTAGGCATTGTGCAAGACTGATCCAGACATTTTGGGAGTGGTTCCACTGGGAGTCTTGGGCAATGATGAGCAGGGTGCAGGTGAACAGGAATCTCATTCTCTATTATTGCACAGTCTGAGCGGGCAGGTGGAGCCACTCTCTCTCTCTCCCCTCTCGAAAAAGTCAGATGCCACTGCTCTAAAAAGTCCATATTCTCATATGTATGAATCTTATTTTCAAATGTCATGAAGTAAGAGTTTAGCCATTTTTGATGGCTGGTAGAGTACATACAGGAGAAGATATTACCTAAATTTTCTGATCCATGCTTTACAGAGTAGACCACCTAAGCAGGTATAGTGATCATGCATATGAGAGAGCGAGAGCAGAACTGTATTTGCAAGCAACATCCTCTATATTCATTTAATTTTGTGTGCAGTCCCTACTTGTATACAAAACATATGTGCATAGGGTCTTATGTGCCATGAGAAATCCTGCATGAAGCTGAGAAGATTACACATGCAGTTGGGTATAGTTAATGCATGGCACAATCTAATCATCTGAATGACTTCACTCAGCTTTGGCCGGGTTTTGTCTTAAACCTGAAAGCCATTTTCATGACCGGTGCCATCTTAAACAGAGTTACACCCTTTTGAGTCTGTTGAAGTTAATAGGCTTTAAAGGATACAACTCTGTTTAGGATTGCACTGTACTTGCATATGTTCTGCACAAACCATTATATTTTCTAACCTATCATGAGGCCTAGAACTCTAATTCTATAATAAATGCAAACTGGAATTTTCAGGATATAGAAAGAGCAAAGAAGGTTACATATGCTTGGGAAAATGCTATTCAACAGCACCTTTCTATTTGTATGTTTTTCCATATAACACATTCTTTTAGGATTGTCAGATCTCCAGTGAAGGCAGGGGTCCCTCCATTCCAGGCCTCCCACTGCTGATCAGCTGGCCAGTGGGGGGGGGACTTACCTAGGTGCAGCAATGTGTCTATATGCATCCCACATGACCCAGAAATGACACATCACTTCTGGGACATCAGGGGTGATGCTCTGGTATTTGGGCAAAAACTCTATGATGAAAATCAAATTTATCATAGAGTTTTTGCACAAATACCAGAGTGTCACCCTGGCATCCCAGAAGTGAAGTGTCACTTCCAGAAAACATGGCCAGTGATGTAGACATGTTGCTGTAGGTTGGATGGGCCTCCTTGCTGCTCCGGGTAAGTCTCCTCCCCATCCCCTGCCAGTTGCCAGGAGGGACCTGGCAAGCCTACATTCTTTGCTTGCACCTTTAATCAGCTGGAGTCCCCTTTTCCATACATTGCTTCACTGAAGCCATTGAGCAACCTTTTATATTCACTGTCTGATTGCCATATTTCTGAAGCTATGCCACAGTGAGCCAGAATGATTTCCCTATTGCAGCAACATTATTCTTCTACAACCAGATACACCAATGACCTTGGTGTGGACTGGGTTACCAGTGGCATTCTATAGCAGCCATTAGCTGAATTCAATCCATTATCTAGTCGTTTTTGAGTACATTAATGTCACTGATGCATACTGTGGAAAGGTCTGATGTCATGCAGTTTTTTAGCAACTCTAACACAACACGCCTGGCTGAAAGACTTGGTATGGTGTCAATCATCCTTTCTCTCCTGCCTGATCTTCTTGTAAGGAAGGCCTTTTCCTCTCCTTGTCTTCCAACTGTTCCCCATTCTCATCACCCATTCTCAGTTACTGTTTCTCCTCTACATATGTTCTGCCCTAATTTTGTCATAATTTTGCAAGAGGTTATACTGGGTTATGGCCTAGTTTGGCATAAGCATGCTCAATGGCAGCTGCAGTTACTCTCATGGCAGCAAGATCAGTGTGTACTCAGGTGATCTCTGGATTTGGGCTGGCCTCAGCTCCTGGATTCAATGTTTCTACCTGCTAGCAAGGCTCAGTGCCATATCTATGTTTATATATAATTGGTCATGATCCTGTGCAAGTTTATTAATATAGCTGCTTGATTTAAGCAATTTCCTTTTCGTTGCTGTAAATGTAGCAAAACAGCATGAAAATTGTGTCATATACAAAGCAAATAGACAGGTAAAAGAGCTTTAATGGTTCTTACACAATCCTTTGATACTCCCCCTTTTCCCTTAAAAGGTATCAAAATTCACAATTGCAACCGTTTGCATCAGGGCAGTTATATAACTCTCCCTTTTGCCAATGCCTGTAAGAAATTTTAGTCATTTTCGTCACACTTGGCATTCCCTAGTTTGCCAGTGCATTCAGTTTCAATTAAGCTTTGTTCCTCTGCAGCGTATTAAATTGGTTCTTAGAATCTGAGGCAAAGAACAGGAGTGTTCAGGGTCACCACATATGTTTATTAAGTTTTACTCACTTGGACAGAATAAGTATCCTCGTTGTATACTTTCTGTCAGGGTCAACAAATCTTTTTTTTTTTAAACCAAAATGCAGCATAGAGGGAAGAGGTGCTTAATCTTTCTCAACAGACAATTTTTCTGTTTTCTAATCTGCGTGGATACCATGGCTAAGCATCCCTTCCTTCTGCCACTATTTCAATCAAATACAAAATTTCCTCCTATCCTAGCTGCATTTAAGTAAAATATTTAAAATAAGTGAATAAATAAAGTTAGGAAACCTGTCACAGGTCTACTGCATCACATTAGTTTGGCTTGTAGACCATAGTGAGAGTAATACATTATGTGCACAAGCTTTAAATAGTTTTACAATTGCCTAGTTTGTTTTATAATGAATAGCTGTTGCAGTTCATACTTTTACATAGGAACTCTTCCTTATATATGATTGCTAAAAATTTTACTCAGAATCTCATCTGCAATTCTAATAACTGAAAGAGATACACACTGTGCTTCTTCATAAAAATAATGAAAACAAGCTGGTCTGCAAGGACAGCAGTCCTATCCGGCTGAATCACTGAAGAAACCATTCCCATCGCAGGCCAACAGGGAGTTCTCTCCCACAACACTGAGCAATGGACCAATGCAGGGGAAAAAGAAGCTGAAACACATCAACAGGCAGCACAGTGTCGGCATCAGCAGCCCCACCTAGTCAGAAGCAACACGCCTGACCAGGCATGTCTTGAGGAGGTGGGAATGTAAGCCAGTAGGAACTTCAATATTTAAGAAGATCCCCTTCTCACTAGGTTGGCTGAGCAGAAGGAGAATGTCTTGGCAATATCACCTTCCACCAAGATAGCTACATTTGATAGGGAAACTGAAGCCAGACCAGAGGGACCAGCAGAGCCACAGGCAAATGTGGACATTGGAAATCCTGTGTAAGGTACTGACAAAATCCATTCAATTGCTGGAAGCATCTGAGCAATAGTGACATAGCAGAAGTAAAGTGAATTAGCTGGGTAAATAACCAAGCATTCATCTTGAGTGAGAAGGGAGTGAACAAATTCTGCTGAAGGCTTTGTCTTTGTCTTTTTTGGGGGGGGGGTCCAGTGGAGAGGTATGCTCTAACTTATTAATTATGAACCTGGGTGGGGCTAAACTAATTACTCAGGAGACTCCTTAGAGCTAGCTTCTATCTAGTGGTAAACTACCCCTGGAAGACTGTTGCTCCTCTACTCACTGTCTGCACTAGAGTCCTCCTTACCAGCAAACCTGCTAAATTAAGATTAGGGAACATTTGCAGATTCCCCCCCCCCAATGAATTAGAAAGGTCCCCTATAGAGACCTATTGAGCTAGGCTAGTCCTCTGATAGAAGCAGAATGGATCCCAGTGCCAGTACAAAGGCATCTGCACATAAATTCTGGCAGTGTTGCTGGTAGTATGGAAATGTATTTAACAATTCCACATGAATGTTCCTTCACCTTTTCTACATCAGTTTGCTAGGAATAATTCCATGGGAAAGGGGCTGGAAACAGAACCACGGGTACAAATTTTGTAGGAGGAAGTTTCAAAAGGAGAAAGCCCTCATCAGTTTCATTGGAGGATCTTGGGTAAGGCTTATCATCCTTCCGTTCCCTGGCAGAAACCTTACCAGCTTTCAGACCCCTTTATGTGATGATTATATTGAACCCAAACAAAAAATGAATGCAGAGGAAGAGATGCTTGCAATGGCTGCCTGTAATCTGAGGGAAGCACAGCAGGAGTTCAGTTCAGTTCTGCCTCAGGGAGAGAGCTCAGGTCTGGCTCAGGAAAAGAGGACAATAAAGACAAAGGGCACAGCAATCTGAACAACATCAACACGCAATGAATCGCTGCATAAGTTCATACAATCAATGTTAGATGTCAATAATCAATATTAGATGTCCATAATAAATGTCATTTTAATCTTGATTCGCTTCAATAGATAAACATCATCAAGAGACCGAAGTCCCGACAAGATGCACAAAACGGTAACGGGACGAACTTTCTCGAGTTTGACCATTCGTTTCGATGCATGTCTTTATCAAACATCAATTTTTCAGTGTTCTTCTTCACTCAGTTACACCATAAAGGTATTCAGACATTCATGAATGGCTTTCTACAGCTCTTATTCTTAACAATTGTTTCCGGACTTGTTGTCCGGAAGAAGAAGTGAAGAAGAACACTGAAAAATTGATGTCACCCAGAATTGATGACGTCAATTCTGGGTGACATCATCGCTATGCGTGCATGCCAGAACATCCCAGACAGGATGCTTGGTCCCCCCGCTGGCAGAAGGTAGGGACCTGGCAACCCTAAAAACAAGACAAGCCAATGGAATAAATAAATAAATGTAGATCAATAAAAACAAGTCAAGCTTGTTTTTAAAAAGCCAAGGCATAAAAGCACATAAAGCAAACAGAGTGGCCTAAAATGATATTAGTAAAACACTTCACAGGCTTAAAGCAATTTTGAATATTCAGCCTTCTTAACAAACAGCACCTTCTTTTGCATCACTAAAAATTAAAACTTATTTATTCCAGAGCACTCCTGTCAGCTTCAGTAGGGCAATTGCACAGTAAATTATATAAGGTTTGTGGTTTGTGGCCATGACCCATTTGTTCAGTCAACACCACTGATATTAACCATGAAAATGGATTATGGTTTGCAACCCACCATCTCTGTGATGGCAAACCTCAGTAATAATGAGGAGTAACCATATAACGCAACTGTAATTATAAAGACGTCATGAAAAAATGGGTTGTGGCAAATAGGGGGAAAAACTGTTGTAATTAAAGTTGAATTTTTCTTCCATTTCAAAATCTGTTACAAACCATCACTAAATGTCAGTAAATTGCAGATAAATAAACCATGCTGAGGAGAGGAAATTAATTAATTTAAATCAATGATCGACTTCCAAGATTCAAATTCATCCCAGATGATTTCACAATAAAAGCTGTAGAAAACACAGTAAAGCAAATCTCTATTAGTCAAGCTGTAAATTGCGGAGATTCATACAAAGCCACAAACATTACTTTTATCAACTTCCAAATGTATTCCAAGGCAAATATACAAAGACAGTAATTAACCCAGCTCCCTTACAAGCAACTAAAGTTCATGATGCTGTTACTACAATCAAAAGACATATTTGGGTTAAATATGACTTGTATTTTATGCAAATAGAAACAATAAACATAAACTCTAGCTATAATATATGATGAAGATTGTATAGTAGACACTGTGTATGTTGGACTTCTGGTTCTGTCCCATATTCTGGAAATCACTACTGAAACTGGGAAAATAAGATTTTTTATCGTTACCATCTATTTGCTTTTTTGTGCTATCCTGTTACATAAATGACTACGTTAAAAAGAGGACTTCAAAGTCATATTTAATTTGTTGGCTGAACCATAACTATTAATGTCAAAATAGGGTACAAACATTGACAAATGGAAAGGAAAAACATGGGACATTTGCTTTTAGTTCATATGAATATACTGTATTAAATTCTGGTTGATTTAAATTCACAGAATACTTAAGACAACAGACTGTAGTGTTGGGACAGAAGTAATTATAGCAATTTTATAGTACGATGTGTCCTATATATATAAAAGGAAGTCCCCTCACCGTAAAATCAACGCCAAGGCCAAACCGCTGGACCTAGAGACACCAAATTTGGGGAGAGCGCTCCTACCGTGGCGTAGGTGCTCGCTAAGAAGGGTTTTTTTAGAAATTTGACCCCTAAGTGGGTCAAAAGGGGGAAAGTGTGCTCCCCCTATTGATTTCTATGTGGCTGGCAGGCAGCTGCCTCTCTGCACCCCCCACTCTCTGATTCGTCAGCTCCAGAGCTCAGTGTTCTGAGGTAAAAAAAAGCCAACAGTTACAGGGGACTGCAGAGAGCTGATGACAGTTGAGGAAATCAGGAGTGGCCAACAACATCCTGTGAGGTGAAGCAAAGCTGCTGGCCCAACCTCTCTGATGGCTTCCAACACACTCCCCCCACCTCCTACACCTGACAGGTGGTTGTCTGCCAGGTGCAGCCCCACCTGCACAGTGGCTTCTAATACTCCTCCCCCTCCCCCTCCTACGCCTCCCAGGTAGGTGGGGTGGCTTCCAACACACTCCCCTCACCTCCTACACCTAACAGGCAGTTGTCTGTCAGGTGCAGCCCCACCTGCACAGTGGCTTCTAATAATCCTCACCCCTCCCCCTCTTACACTGGACAGGCAGCTATTTGCCAGGTGTAGGAGAGGGGGTTTGGCTTCCAACACACTCCCCCCACCTCCTACACCCACAATCCCCCCACCTCCTACACCTAACAGGCGATTGTCTGTCAGGTGCAGCCCCACCTGCATAGTGGCTTCTAATACTCCTCACCCCTCCCCCTCCTACACTGGACAGGCAGCTTCCTGTCAGCTGTAGGAGAGGAGGTGGGGTGGCTTCCAACACAATCCCCCCACCTCCTACACCTAACAGGCGATTGTCTGTCAGGTGCAGCCCCACCTGCATAGTGGCTTCTAATACTCCTCACCCCTCCCCCTCCTACACTGGACAGGCAGCTTCCTGTCAGCTGTAGGAGAGGAGGTGGGGTGGCTTCCAACACACTCCCCCACCTCCTACACCTAACAGGTGGTTGTTTGTCAGGTGCAGCCCCACCTCCACAGTGGCTTCTAATACTCCTCCCCCTCCTACACTGGACAGGCAACTTAACAGACAACTGCTTCTTAAATGGACAGTTCTATGTGGCCTGCTCCAGAGTGAGCTCATCAAGCAGCCTGGTGATCCTAGCACGGCACCTGAGGGCAGAACCACCAATGTGTTCTAGAGAGAGGTCCTTCAGTAGAGAGAAAAAACCTACGTATGTCTCACTTCATTTCTTACACTACAGTCTTCTCCGTTAGAATTCCTACAACAAATGTCACATTTCAAATTTCACATCATCAGTATTGTAACTGGAATTACCGAACTTAAATACTGTGGCAAAGCACGGGTATCAGGCTAGTATTATTATAATGTGAAACAGAGGTCATTTGGGGGGGTCGCAGGGGATCGCAGTTCCCCTGGGTGAGGTACGGGGGAGGGGCACATGATGAAGCCCTGCCCCCTGCTTCCGGCCGCCCCGCTTCCGGCCCTCATTTAGCCAGGAGGAGGCAGGAGAAGAGGGAGGGTAAGTTGCTTCCTCTCTGCCTCTCCCCACCCCTGCCTGCCTGGGGCCAGGGAGGGCCATCGCGGGGCTTCCTTGCACTCCAGTCGGCCTTGCAGGTCCACCGCCGGACCCCTCATGGGGCTCGGCCGTGGAGCTGCAAGGCCGCCGCCAGCAGCCGGGACAGTTGGGGGCGGGGTGAGTGGCCTTATGACACACTTCCGGTAATGTCAGGGGGTGTGGCATATGCTAATGAGCTATGCTAATGAGTTCCCCTAGCTCTTTTTCTACGAAACGACCCCTGATGTGAAACAATAAATATGTAAAAATGCGAGCATTTAAACAACTTGGTGCTGTTAATTCTTGTTTTAATGGAACCCTGTTTTTAAAATCATTAGCCAATGTTTTCTAGGAACATGAATGAGAAAGCATATTGAACCTGCTCAGATACTGTTTTTTTCTGATGACTGCTTAACCAGGAAGTAATTTTTTTTACTTCATTTATACCCCACTTTTCTCCCCAATGGAAATCCAAAGTCACTTACAACATTCTCCCCTCATCCATTAAATCTCCACAACAACCCTGTGAGGTAGGTTAGGTGGAGAGTGTGTGATTGACTGAAGGCCACCTGGCAGAGTGGGGATTTGAACCTGGGTGTCCCAAATTCTAGTCCCAAACTCTAACCACTACACACAGTGGCTTGTGAACAAGATTACCAAAGATTGAGTTTGTTAGGAGAGATTCTCTTAATTCCTTTTTACCCTATTTCTCCTTGAAATCTAACAATCCATTTCACCCCTCTTTTTAGGAAGTTGGAGTCAGTTTCTAATCAATTACTTTTTGATCAAAGAGAAATTTGAAGAGAGGAGGAGAGATGCTCAAAAGCAGGCAGTGATCAGTAACTCAAGAAAGGGAGAGACACTTATAAATGCCTAAGTGAGATGTTATTATATAAGTCAGATCCGGGACTCACCTTCCCATTGTTTTAAGAGTTTGTGAGGGCCCAATTTGGTTTGGGACCTGCGGTGGCTCAAGTGGTTAAGACGCTGAACTGCAGGCTGTGGAAGGTCAGTAGTTCAGCAGTTCGAGACCCGGGTTGCCACATGATAGAGTGAGCTCCCATCTCTAGTTCCAGCTCCTGCCAACCTAGCAGTTCGAAAGCAAGACATTGCAAGTAGATAAATAGGTACCAGTTCGATGGGAAGGTAACAGAGTTCCGTGCGCCTTGGTGTTTAGTCATGCCGGCCACATGACCACGGAAACATCTTTGGACAGTGCTGGCTTTTCGGCTTTGAAAATGAGCACTGCAACCCTAGAGTCAGATACGACTGGCTTTCGAGCAAGGGAACCTTCACCTTTACCTTTAATTTGGTTTGGGACCACTGTTGAGGGAGGGGGAGGCAGGAACACTGAGGGACCTAGATGCAATTTGTTAAAGCAATCTTGTGTAGTTTGACCTTTAGGGCCAACCTGACAGGATATGAAAGACCAATGGAGGAAGGTCTTTAATATTCCTTAAAAGTAGTTACAAAAGAAGGAGTCTGTTCGGATAGGGCTGAGATGCTGTGGTGAGGGTACTACCTCTTTACTTCTTTGACCATTTCCCAGATAAATACTCCTTCCCCTATACTGCTAGGAGGCCTAGCAGGAAAAAAGACAGGCACCCCTTTTAAAGGTAAACAGAGAGCCAAACTAGATATGGGGGGGGGGGAGAATAAATCCTGTTTGTGTCCAAAGGGACTGAGAACATCTATTTATATTAATGGCTTTTTTAAAGGAAAATAATTTTAATTGATTTAAAAATTCTTATTACAAAGTATCTATATACTAATAGTGAAAGTTTCCTTTCTGTGTGGATACTTATTTCTGCCAACAGAGGGCTCATTCTTCCCCAACAGCTTTTCCTACAGACTCAGGGGACTCTCTGGGATCTGCAGAAAAATCCAAAAAGTTTTAAAAAAACCCTTCAGGGATGGTTGAATTCCCCCCAATAACTTTTGAAATGGTTGCTGCAGGGATCTACTCCAGGCATCAACAATGAGAGATTAGAACATTGGGGCGGGGGGAGAGGTCTTCTAACTCATTCTGTCAGAAAAAGGCAGGGGAAGGGGAAAGGCCTCTTTCTGGGACTATTTTGGAGGTGGGAGCCTTGAGGCCAAGCCTGACAAGGGTTGCCCCTGCCAGGTTGTGAAATTCCTAGAGATTTTGTGGTGGAGTCTAAGGAGGGCTGGGTTTGGGGAAGGGAGAGACCTCAGCTGGGTATAATGCCATGAAGTCCAGCCTCCAAAGCAGCCATTTTCTCCAGGGAGACAGATCTTTCCTGTCTAGAGTTCAGTTGTAATTCTGGGGGGTCTCCAGGTTCCACTTGGAAGTTGGCAACCCTAGGCAGCAGTCTTGGGTTTCCAGGTTACCCCCCCGGCCACCAGCAGGGGCTGGGTGGGGTAAGGTTGCCAGATCCAGGTTGGGAAACTCCTGGAGATTTGGGGGTGGACCCTGGGGAGGACAGGGACTTCAGTGAAGCACAATGCTATAGAGTCCACCCCTAAAGCATCCATTTTCTCCATGGGAAGTTATCTCTGTTGTCTAGAGATGAGCAGTAATTCCAGGGGATCCCCAGGTCCCACCTGGAGGCTGCAAACCAAAGAGAGATATCATGGGATGGAAGTTGAAAGGAAGTAAACAATTGTGATGTATTGTGCCAAAAAAAGTTCTGCACCAACTTATAAATTCTTTTTCCAATATTCAGTTTACTGGAAGCAATTCAAATGC